>NC_050178.1:22024150-22036650 GCF_008315115.2 Sander lucioperca | reverse complement strand
TTCGCCATGCAAAGTCTATGTGAAAAGTCTTTCTGGGCCATGGGGTGCAGTACCACCGTTATCCACTAGGACCATGGTGGCTTTTAGACTCGGCGCTCTTCCTGGGGGCTTGGGCGAGACCTGATAACACTCCATACTTCCTGATAACACTCCATACTTCCTGATATCACTCCATACTTCCTGATATCACTCCATACTTCCTGATATCACTCCATACTTCCTGATATCACACCATACTTCCTGATCTCACTCCATACTTCCTGATCTCACTCCATACTTCCTGATCTCACTCCATACTTCCTGATATCACTCCATACTTCCTGATATCACTCCATACTTCCTGATATCACTCCATACTTCCTGATCTCACTCCATACTTCCTGATCTCACTCCATACTTCCTGATCTCACTCCATACTTCCTGATATCACTCCATACTTCCTGATATCACTCCATACTTCCTGATCTCACACCATACTTCCTGATCTCACACCATACTTCCTGATATCACGCCATAATTCCTGATGCTGAAGTTGTGAGGGTTTTTCAGCTCACAGGCGCTACGGGGGAGAGACGACCACCATTCAACCCGAAAAAGTCATCTAACCATTCCAATGACTCCGAAACTGTTCAGTTACGGTAAATTAAGCTAAAAAAAAACTGCATAGTTCCCCTTTAAACTAAATTTGAGTTTTGCATAAAAAAAGTTTGTATTTTTTCAGTAGCAGGGAATAATCAATTTAAATACCGTAACCGTTTATTGTCATCTGCCTAGCAACCACAAGGAAGCCAATACAATGAGATAGTTTGAAACACTACAAATCCCAACTTACTCTACTACAAAATATATAGAACTGTCAAAACAGAATATATAGTGTCGGTACACGATCCGTTCTGCCTGCACGATCCGTTCTGCACATCCGCAAAATGTTCGCGCATGCGCGGTTGTACGAGGATTTACGACACTGCACGATCTGTTCCATGCTTCCGGTCGAGAGCCAAGCTAACGTTAGTTTAGCTAACAGTTAATTCGGCTAACCGCTAGCTGATTGTAGCGGTCTGCCGTTAGCCTCCACAGGCAAGCTAACGTTAGTTTAGCTAAAAGCTAATTTGGCTAACTGCTAGCTGAGACAGCATGTAATAACTTTAAAAGACCCTCAAAATAAAACTTGAAAATAAACGTTGACATATATAACAAACACCTAACATATATAACAGCTGTTACGTCAGCTCTACTTTACTTGTGCTCATTTAAAATACAATCACTCAATACTTGTCTTTATTGTTATTACTGTGAAGTCTTAATTTAGCTGTAGCTGCTTTTCCCATTACGTTTGAGTTAACGTTATTTTAGACTGAATCTAGCTGTCAGCTAGCGGTTAGCCGAATTAGCTGTTAGCTAAACTAACGTTAGCTTCCCGGTGGAGGCTAGCCATAGGCTAGCGTGGAACAGATCGTGCAGGTCGTATCCTCGGTAAAACAGTATTATCTTGCGCATGTGCAGAACGGATCGTGCAGGCAGAACGGATCGTGTACCGACATATAGTATACAATATGCATCATGCATGCTCACTTAAAGTGATACATACATCTGCATGTAACATGCCTGTGTCAATTTAAATACCGTAATTTGACAGAACAGCCTCAGAAAGCATTTAGAAAACCATGTGACACGGTAGCTCACCTGTTTGAGCCAAGGGGGTAAGCTAACAGGCCATCACCTCCCGTTAGCATCCCGTTAGCATCCCATTGACTGCCATTCATTTTGACGTCACTTTGACAGAGAATAACTTTACATCTGAAGAGTTTAAAGACTCTATTTGTCCATTGTTTATTTCTAAAGAAACACGACAATGTATAAAAGGCTCCATTACCTTGTAGCTCACGTTATGGCTCCGTAGCAGACGTTTTTATAAAAATAGGCTAACGATTGGGTCATAACCACGAGACTTACTGTCTCATAGTAGAGGAATTACCGTATAGTACAGGAGAAGCTCTCAGGCAGTTTGGACTTCCATTAGCTGTTTAAGTTTAATTACTAATGCTAACTATCATTTTAGTGATCAATAATTAGCCTGTGTCTATGTTATCTCCTTACATATACCTACGCTCTCCGTCTCTGCTAGATTGGGAATGATTCAGGGTTTTTTTTTACCTCATTAAGGTGAAAAACAGGATTTGCACAAACATTGTTCTTTAACTTGTAAGAATACACATTTCGGTGCTGTCAAGTTATTAACGAAATCAATATAAGTAATACTAACTCTTAGAATATAATTTATTTATCTTTTTATTCATTGATTTCGCGTGTCACAGTCATATACTGACACGCATGTACACACACACACACACACACACACAGACACACAGTGCTAACTCAACAGATATAGACCTACTGCAGCTCGTATGTAAACTAATCACACACAGCTGTGTTGATGGCTGATTTAGTCATGTAGACAGGTCCTGGTAGCTGTTAGTTACAGTGTTCAGGAACCATTAAGCAGAACTAAATTAATATTATTATTGGTAAAGTTACTGGGCACCGAACATTTTCTCTCCGGTTCCCAACTCCCAACATGCACACGCAAACACATCTGTGCAACTGTCATTGTACTGTAGCCTACGTCAGCGTTGCTTTATCTCTTCCCACCTCCCCAACAGTTTAATACTTACTCGCACATCCAAACGTAGTCAGAGAAGGGGCTTATCGTCTTTCTGATCGCATTAACGTTCTGAAACAGCAGTCGCATCCTCTCAAACTGCGCTGCTTTCATGGACGTCAGACGTCAGCGGTCTCCTCCGGAAGCGCAGTCTTTGATAGTTTGATAGTTGATAGTAACGTATCGTGTGTAGGTGGCTTTTTGATGACTCGTGGTCCTTAATTGCTTCTAATTTTAAGTTTTTAGTCCCGATTACAAAAGGATTTGACTTTCTCTGAGACATACACACGACAGTCACTGCAGTACATTTGTTCTGTGCTGCTGTCATAAATCAGCCACTCACGAACCTTGCTGTTGTTGCCAAATGTCCACTTTGTATTAAAACGTCTTCTTTTACTTTTCTTTGACTCAGCCTCATCTTTTTGTTGGTTGTTCGTTTCAGCTGACCTCTTTACCCCAGTAATGTGCCGCCACATTTTTAGCTAAAATCCAACGAAATGGCGGACTTTGATGAAATGTAAAAGAACAACAGCTGCAAAAAAAACTAATAAATCACTCAATTCTCATTGGCTACCTGCCAATGTAGCCGGTAGATTGACAGTGTTACCCGCCAATTGCAAAATTCACCCGCATTTGGCGCGTGGTCAGGTGTTCATTTCAGGCCCTATCTAGGATCATTTAGAGCATGTGAGTATGAGTATTATGTGTAGTTTTGTTGTTTCTTAATTATTAAGTTGCACAAGACACAATAAAAAAAACAACAGATTAAACTCTTAGTCCAAACCTCAAATCAGTCTCTCCTTTTTAATCATGAAGAAGGTTTCCTTTGCCCAAATAAGGAGAAATGAGAGGAACAAATGAAGCTCCTTTCATTATAACCACTCAAAATGTTCCATATTTTTCTAACGTTTGGGTCTCTGCGCCTCTGTCTGTGTGTGTTGGTGCAGAGCTGAGGAAGGCAGAGGAGTGTAAGAGCAACGAGGTGTGGCAGGAAGACGAGGAGTCAAGCTCAGAGCTGGAGGGCGAGGAGGCACACAGACAGAACAGCGAAGCTGAAGAGGACAAATACGAGGAGGAAGAGGAAGAGGAGGAGGGAGAGCACACGCAGGACGACGCCTACGACCACATGCAGGTATTTACATCTGTGTGTGTTTGTGTGTGCGAATGTGATCTGGTGCAAATGATCTTGTAAATAGTGAGGACTCCTGTCAGTTTACTGTCTGGTAGAGGGTGACAATTTTTCGGAACTGCCGCAGGTCACGGTATTCCCGCGGGAGTCCCACGGTACAGGAGTCGATTTCACTGTTGGTAACATGATAGGGATGGAATAGAGCATAGAAATCAACGGGAGTGGGACGGAGAAATGTGTGTTTTGAGTGTGAGAAGATCTCCGTTAGGAATTACGTAATAAAATGGCCTAGGCCTGCAGGTAATGCATGTTACCTAGACCTGTAGGTAATGTATGTTACCTAGACCTGTAGGTAATGCATGTTACCTAGACCTGCAGGTAATGCATGTTACCTAGACCTGCAGGTAATGTATGTTACCTAGACCTGCAGGTAATGCATGTTACCTAGACCTGCAGGTAATGTATGTTACCTAGACCTGCAGGTAATGTATGTTACCTAGACCTGTAGGTAATGCATGTTACCTAGACCTGCAGGTAATGTATGTTACCTAGACCTGCAGGTAATGTATGTTACCTAGACCTGCAGGTAATGTATGTTACCTAGACCTGCAGGTAATGCATGTTACCTAGACCTGCAGGTAATGTATGTTACCTAGACCTGCAGGTAATGCATGTTAACTAGACCTGCAGGTAATGCATGTTAACTAGACCTGCAGGTAATGCATGTTAACTAGACCTGCAGGTAATGCATGTTACCTAGGCCTGTAGGTAATGCATGTTACCTAGACCTGTAGGTAATGCATGTTACCTAGACCTGCAGGTAATGCATGTTACCTAGGCCTGCAGGTAATGCATGTTACCTAGACCTGCAGGTAATGCATGTTAACTAGACCTGCAGGTAATGCATGTTAACTAGACCTGCAGGTAATGCATGTTAACTAGACCTGCAGGTAATGCATGTTAACTAGACCTGCAGGTAATGTATGTTACCTAGACCTGCAGGTAATGCATGTTACCTAGACCTGCAGGTAATGCATGTTACCTAGACCTGTAGGTAATGTATGTTACCTAGACCTGCAGGTAATGCATGTTACCTAGACCTGCAGGTAATGCATGTTACCTAGACCTGTAGGTAATGCATGTTACCTAGACCTGTAGGTAATGCATGTATAGTGTAGCCTAAATTTCGAGGCAACCTCAGTGATTTCACCGTGATTAACCAAACGCACACACGCGATATCAACTGGCTAGTTCTCCTCCAGACAGCGACAGATGTCTCTTTTTCTTTCTCTCTTTTCCGCCGGGTGGCGTGCGAGCCTGCTCGCAGTGTGAAGCGTGTGTCCGCGACGGTTTAAAGAAATGCCAATAAACCAGAATATGTTTTCCTCCCATCCCAGAATGCTGTGTGGACTAGCCAGACCCTCCTCCGCAGTGCTGTGGAGGAAGGTCTGGCAATGCGAGACTACTGCCTGGGTGTAATGTGAGAAACAGCAGTGAACAACTTGAGATCAAATGTTCCTTATATTCCACTTCCCCTTTCTTTTAAGTGAATAGTTAATAGTTTGATGCTCACACACCTTGGCTCACGCAGAACAGTTGGAGTGACTTAGTGACTCGCCCAAACTGCCACGGTGGCAACACGATACAAGGAGCAAATGTTGTACACCGCCATTCCACTAACGTCTCTACAGGAATATCAATCAACAAGTCAGCCAAACCATACGAACCATATAGGTCATTTATTCCTACCCTATAAAACGACCCATAGGAGGTTTTCATAAATTGCGCCCCAAGAGGTGGCAGAAAATACAACCACAGGAGCATTTTGCGTCCTCATATCTAAACCACTAGTAAAGTTAAGTTAAGAAGTGTGGCCGGGTTGGATCAGTGGGTAGAGCAGGCGCACATATACTGAGAGGCTTATGCCTCGACGCAGAGGTCCAGGGTTGGAGTCTGACCTGTGATGATTTCCTGTCACCCCTTCTCTCTCTCCTTCCTCACCTAGCTGTCCTGTCAAATTAAAGGCGGAAAAGCCCCAAAAAAGAATTCATTTCATTTATTTTTATTTCGAACAAAACTAAAAATACATATACACATACAGCATGTAGCTATATATATATATATATATATATATATACACATACATACATACATACATATGCATATACATACAAATACACATACATACACATATATATATTTACATATATATCTATAAAATAAAGTGTGTAGCAACACACCAAAGGAAAAAGAACAATATCCATACAGTGTTTACAAGTAATATTAAAAATACTATTACCATTTCTAATCTTAATCGACTCTTAAAAAAAAGTTAAGAAAAAGGTTGTAGAAAATCGTAACGTTTGTGACGTTAATTCACTTTCGGTTATGCATGTGATGCAGTACGTGACGTAGCTCAACGTTTCCTTTTCTTTTCAAACGGGACTCAAACCCCCGGTCTCCTGAGGGTGAATGTCCTGTGTTTGTTTCAAATCAATCAATATTCCTGGCATGGATAAAAGCCCATAGCCTGAAATGTGTTGTAATTAGTCGCTCATCAGAAAAGTCATTTTTCTACACCACCTATAGTCCCAGCTTTGTGTTGTCTTTCGTGATGGGTCATTGTTTGTCGCTGGCTTTTGGACAGTTGTACAACAATCAAGTTGAAGACGTCACTTTGTGCTTTGGAAAATGATGTGACGGACTATTTTCTGACATTGTCAGTTTAAATATTATGTAACTGAAATAGCTGTCATAACATGACAGCACAGAGGGAAGAAGGTGATCCTTGAGCCAACAACACTGGATGTCAGTCATGGGAAACCTGAAGCATTTCAAAATGGAACATATGTTAGTGTTTAAAATGGGATGACAACAGTAACTAAACATGACAATCATGGCTGCTGATGGCAGCACAAAATCCCTTTATTTTTTGGGCTTTTCCACCTTTAATTTGACAGGACAGCTAGAAGAAAGGGGAGCGAGAGAGGGAGGAAGACATGCAGGGAATCATCACAGGTCAGATTCAAACCCTGGATCTCTGCATCAAGGCATAAGCCTCTCAGTATATGTGCGCCTGCTCTACCCACTGACCCAACCTGGCCACCACAAAATCCCTTTTAACATTAATTGCAGTTATTTTGTGTCCCATTTTTTTCCTCATATCATTGAATCAATTGTTGTCATTAAATTCTTTTACAATATATGAGTGGTCTTCTTATGCATTTATTTCATCACTGTGCCTACGTACAGCCTCATAGGGCAGCTAGTGTAACAGGTGTGATCTTGCGTTGTGTTATGGAGAAACACCACAGGCCAATTCAATTTTATTCATAGTATCAAATCATAACAAGAGTTATCTCGAGACACATTACAGATAGAGCAGATCTAGACCACACTATAATTTACAAAGACCCAACGACAGCTGCAACCATGATTTAGGTTTTACCCTAAGCCAGTATTCCCAGTTGGGTTGTTTTTATTCTGGTAACAGACAGTACAGTCACTGAACTGTTTTTGAACATATATATATATATAACATATATATGAAGGAGTGGTAGCCACTCACTCAATAATTTTATAATCTACTCACATACATACCTGGACACTCTAACTGCTCTTAACTTCTAATTTATGCTAAATGTCATTTATTTATTAACTGTACAATAATACAATACCATACAGTCCTATATATATATATATATATATATATATATCTGTAGTTTATTGTTGTTTTACTGTTTGTTTACTTTTTGTAAAAAATATTTAGCTAAAAGTCTATGTATATTGTTATTCTTATACTGTATTTTTTTCTATACCTCTTTATTTAAAGAGTGTTTTGTTTGTATGCTGCTAAAATCTGCTGCTGGATATTTAATTTCCTTGCATGAGTCATCCCAAAAGGATCAATAAAGAGAAGTCTAAGTCTAAGTCTATAACTAAAAATTTTGATGACAGCATAAATATGTACCTGGTAACAGACAAACTGTACTGGACTGTTCTTGAACATCCACAGCCGTGATGGTACTAGATATATGGAAACACACGTTACCACACACACACAGAGCTTAGTAGAAGCAGTCTTGTATACAGTACTTGAAAGCAATACACAGTACAAGTACAAGTATCTTACCAGAAAATGACTCTGGTAGAAGTTAAAGTCTCCTTTTAGAATATGGGTGGGGAATGCAAACGCTGTTTTGCATTGCATTCAGTTTATTTAAATGGGTCCAGGCTAAGACCGGAACCTCCTCAAGTCCTGGCAACGCCCCTAAGTAAATCTAACATGTATTTTCTTTAAAATTGACGTTTTGACATTTTGATGGGCTCTGCGCTTCTAATTCCAGGCCTAAATGTAGACTTGGAAGAGAGAGATTTGTAGTAAACAACACAACACCTTACAGAGGAGTTCTTTTTCTAAATCTGTATGAAAATATTCAGAATTCAAGCCTTCTCCTGTCTCCCGCATGTAAGATAAAAATGTACATGTACTGATTTGGATACTTACAGGACATATTTGTGTGTTCTGAGTCTGGTCTTTTCTTCTGTTTTGTCCAGGAGAACAGTCGCCTATCATCAGAGATGGACTCCATTCACCCATGAAAGGTGAGTGTTTCTTTATGAAATCACGTTGCTTTTTGAACATTCAAAATTACAAGACCAGTCTGTCTCTTTCTCCCTCTTAAGGCGCTGACACACCAACCCCGATTATTGGCCGTCGGACAGTCTGGCGAGGTCGGTGACTCGAGTCTGTTCAGTGTGTTCTGTGCCGTCGTCAGTCGGAGGAGCCGTTGGCTTTAATTTGGGCCGATTTGACTTGTTGAATCGGCCAATGGGCAGTCGGACTCAATGACCAATTACTGGAAATAACGAGCGGGATGAGCGTGACTAGAGTCTCTCAAAATCTGATGAAAATCTTCTAAACTGACCTTTGTTGATCAGAAATGAAGACAGATTCAGCAACTGCACGGCCTATTTCTATCTTAAAATGTTTTCAGAAACACGTTTCGGTGAACTATTTTAGTACAATATGAGATCGTATTCTGAACAAGCCGCCATTATGGTCTGTTTTGAAATCCGGGAGCAGCCGGACCCTCGTGACGCGTTCATCCAATCAACTGCCGGTTTTCATTTTTGGGCGACAATACAGATTAGCGCCGCCTGCTGTTATGGTACGTCTCGTGCACGCGCAGAACGTACGCTCAAGTCGGCGACGCTTCGGTGTGTTCTGAGGCATTTTTTTGACTAACTCGGGGAGACTGATCGGTCCGAAGGTCGACAATCGGGTTGGTGTGTCAGAGCCTTTACCTGTTATAGTCAAAGACAAGGTGTGTTCTCCCCCTGGATCTCCTCTTTGTCTTTACCGTTACGGTATTTTCCTTTAAGACACATTGCAGTTGTTTTACTGCCACATTTCAGTTAGCTTTTTTTGTTTACATCCCAGCTGTCCAAAAAAACATGCACACATTTAAAGGTGCCCTGCCACACAAAACCGTTTTTGCATTTTTTTGAAATATGTTAGGTCCATATGTGTTTGTGTTATGTGGTGAATGTGAAAATGAACTGCTACGTCCTCTGTCAGCTCTAGCTACTGAACAGAAATCAGACCAATTACAAAAGCTGGTCAGTCTCACGTGATGTTGCCTGAGCTCATTACTATTCATGAGCTCGCCCAGTTGCGCTGGGTAAAGGATGCTGATAGCCAGGCTCTCATTGGCTAGCTGTTAGCCAATCAGAGTCAAGCAGCTTAGCTTGTTGAATATTAATGAGAAATGGCACAAATCGAGCCGAGTCTTCCTGCAGGCTTTCTATACCACGCTAGAATGGCTTCAAACAAGGTAACCAAGGTACACAGTCCATGGTAGAACTTCACATTACCACAAAGTCATGAAATATATGTGGCAGGGCACCTTTAATGTGTGATAGGAAAGAGCCAGCACAGTCAGTGATTTGAGTTTTGTGTAAAGTTTATTGTCCAATAAAGAGAGTTCTGTATGACTGAAGCACCACGATCCGTTTGAAGTCCTCTAGTAAAAACGTTTGCCTCTTTGTGGATTCGTCTTGCGTTAAGTTGGAGTCTCTCAACCAGACGTAACAAGATCTCATGGAGATCGAAGCAGAGACATTCAGTCCACATATCAAAGGGGTTTAAAATTATCTGGCACTTCCTTATCATGTGTGGAACTCTGTGTCATGCTTTGAAGAGGCAAATCTAACGGAAATCAGCCTCAACTTCTTATAATTTGAACCTGACTTCAAGGATGGACAAATATCAAACACTTTGTATCAGTCATGTTCAATATTTTGAAGCTATAGTACGTAGTTTCTCTCGCCCCCATGAGGAATTCTAAGTAATGACAATCGGTGCATCCACATGATACAAGCCTTCCGTAATCGCGCCCCTACTCCTCCTCCACGAAGTTGCTAGTAGCCAAGGAGGACACGGAGGATTAAAAAAACACGATGGACTCTTCACAGTGGTGACTGCTGGTCTTTCAAAGAGGGGAAGCTCATTTTTGGCCTACATCATAAAAATTGTCCATTTATTTATACGTAAATTCTGCCCTACGTTCCATTTCAAGAACGCCTGTTGTACCAACTAGGCGTCTTTTCCAGTGACTTGACCAGTGTCCTCTCAATGGCCAGCAGAGCTAGGCTGCTTAAACAGCCTTGGCCCATTGTGTTAGGGGTGTAGGACTTAAACCGCTTTAAACAGAAGCTCCTTTCTACACCTGCAGATGTAGCTCCAATTGTTGCCACTAATGAGAACACTTTGTAAAGCTGAGGCATTGCACTGTCCAACTCCACGTCTTTAACGAACACCAATTAATCACACAGCTTTCCCCCGTTACAAAAATAAGCATCTTAATTTAATATGCTTATACTGTATGCCGTTACAGCTAAGAAAGCAAGGCTTTAGTGGTGTAAAAGTAATTTGCACTCCTCGCCACTAGGCGGCGACATTGACCAGTAAATGGCAGATTGAACTCTAAGGGCAAAACAGAACTAGCCTGAATTCTCCTACGTTTTGGAAAAGCTTCTGTTGATGTCGGTAGTCATTACACTGGTAGAAACTACAGTGCAACTAAATGTTCTTCCGTTAATTACAGGTAAATAAGCAATTGGCTAGAGCATTTTCGCCAAGCAAATACCAAGAAATAGTTTGCAGCAGTTTGTCTTTTGACTACACTTGCAAAATACACGATGGGACTGAGAGCTCGAACAGCTTCGGCGACTTTTTATAGTACAAAATCGCTGTCAATCAAAAGGAGATGCAGTCTTTCGACAGACCCTCCAATTATCACGCAGAAGCCCAGAGTCCAGGCCTGCCCACTCTTCCATTCACCCCCAGAGACGCTGAGCGTGCGTGGGCGGGACATAATCGCAGCACTTATCCAATGACCGTCTAGTTTCAAAGCATTGAAAAAAACTGTTCAAAGCAGCCCCATTGAAGCCAATGGACGCTAGGCTTTAACAGGGAAATGCACTGTGACGCTATGGGAATGTATGAGAAGGAAATCGAGTCAGTCGACCTGCTATATGTAGCTGATTCTGAATGAACTCGTCTTCCAGATGAACGTGTTCTAACTAGAGATGCACCGATAGACCGGCCAGTGACCGGAATTGGCCGGTTTTCGGTGTCGTGCGTACCCGCTCGCGGTGTGAAGCGTGTGACGGCGCTATTCTCGCACATGTAGGAACCTTGTGAGTTAATACCGACACCAAAAACCTAAATCACATTTTTTTTGTTGGATATTGATGTGAAAAGAAGGAAATGGTTCCAACATTGCTCTTTAGATGTGTGTGAATGTCCCACACCAGGAGTAATTTATATAGTTCTATTTTATAGTGATCCATTATCTGTTCAACACATGTTCTATTAAAGAAAAGATAGAAAATAAATATGTGTGTGCTGTAAAGTGGTTAGAAAAAATGAAATCAGAATCGGCTAAAATCGGTATCGGCTAGTCTAACTCAAAGAAAATATAAGAGGAACACATTTCACAGAAGGCACGCAGCACAGGTGTGGAAAAGCTCTTCAATGAGTGAACAGAAACACTGAACTTAAATACATCTTCAGAGTGACAGCACACACACACTTGGCTTATTATTCTCCACATTGACTCCACATTTCTCACAGACAATCTGATACACATGAAGACAATCAAGAAAAAACACAAGAGACATCTTGGAGCCATTTCGCCGCCTCCTCCCTGTACGACTTTCACCCCCCCCCCCAGCTGCATCTCAACTGGCATGGGAAAACTAAATGTATCAGAAGAGATAGTTTTAGGGGGACCTTGTAGCCCCTATCTGTTCAGACAAACAGTGCTCACATTATGTTCCAGACTTTGTGATTCTCACTTAGTTAGAATCAGATTCTTCATGTGGGAATGAGATAAACTCCCTTTCAGCATTGTGAGAGAAAGCTAATAGAGAAGAAAGTAAGACAAAAATATAAAGAATCATGCTTAAATGTAAATTTCCCACTACAAGATCCAATAGGGTCGAAACGTTGCATCTATGCATCTATATTAAATACAGGAGCTTAAAGCAGTGTTGCGGACATTACATTTTTTTCGCTTTTAGTACTTTAATTTGTCCTGCACCTGCCAGAAGGTGGGATGTGCACACAATTATTATTATTTTTTTTTTTTTAAATAATAGTTGGAACCAGTTACCTGCAGGTTCTGTGCTAGGCTAAGCTACCGG
>NC_050178.1:21904150-22019150 GCF_008315115.2 Sander lucioperca | reverse complement strand
CTGACCGCAAATTAGGTGTTCCCTCTGGACGCGGTAATCCAGTCGGGAGGTATGAGGCAGGCTATTTTTAGGGCACCTTTTCTAGCCCCTTCCCCATGTGGGGTAAGCAGAGTGGATCCTAAATAGGGCTGCTTGGTCATGGGTGTAACTGCCGAAGAGCTCTTCTGCCTCGTTCCAAGAGCCCAGCGACTGACTCTGACACCTATCGCCTGATGTGCCAGCTCATGAGTAGGGACTTCCAGACTACCAAAACCTGCCCCCATCGCCACTTGCTGGTTGCCATAGGACTTTATCTGGGGTGGTAGGGTGGATTTCCTTTGTGGAGGACGCCTGTGCGTGGCGTTGTTTAACGTGGGGAGGCTGGTGCACAGACAGCCACCACACGGTCCTTGGCAGGTCTAGGTCAGGGTCCAGTGGCATGGAGTCCAAGACGACTGGAGACCCATCCCTGCTGCAGCCTTCATCCGCCTTCCCAGCCGTTGTGATGCTCCACTTAAGTCAGCCATCATCCTCCGCCTGTTCCGCCTTTGAGGTCTTTTGTCTTTTTTTTTAGGGTGTGCTCCCTTAGCCTTTGCCTCTATAGGCTACCCCACAAGGCAGTGGGACTATTTACCCATAGTTGGGGCAGTGGTTGGCAGGTGCCAGGGCGTGTCCACTACTTGGTGGGCCTGCACACCACGCCTCTGGGGCCCACTGCTGCTCCGAGATCCCCTACAGTTCAGCCTGGGTCCGCTAGGGCCCAGTTACCGTGTGTGGCTGCGAGGAGGCACTGTAGGAGTCTTGGCGGTGGAGAGGCTGTGTACCGACAGGATGAGACTTACGCACTCGGCTCCTCTCTTTGCCCCTTGCACAAGGGGAATAGTCGGTGGCAGTAGCTGTAAGCAGAATGTAGCAAGCAGAAGCAGCATGCAGCATGCAATAACTACTAAACTGCTAAACTACAGACACTACTATCCCAGTACTACTGCACTGATGCATCACACACGCCCTGTGTCACACACACACACACACACACACACACACACACACACATACACACATACACACATACATACATACATACATACATACATACATACACACACACACACACACACACACACACATACACACACCCTCATTTACAGAATTTGTCTGGAAAAACACCCACAGCTTTAACAGGATTTGGATTGAGCTTGATTAAAGGCAACATTGTTGTTGTCGTTGTTCTTGTTGTTGAGTCTTTAGTTGATCATTCTTCTCAAACAACAAACGTATCTTATTTCTGTGGTTTGGGTGAATACCTGCCAACAGGTGACTCAATGATTCCGTACGGACAAACAGTCTGATTCCCTGAAATTGGCTTGGCAGGAAGCGTTATTGACTAAACAAACGTGCTTGTCTTGATGTAATGTCTGAAACACCATCTCAAATGTTTATTGTTGTAATTGACCCTGGCTGCTTGTCTTCAATGATGTACACAGATGTCGGTGAACAGTGAGCCTCAGTGTTTATGTTATCAGAGTATCTCTATCTGAGCTAAAACAAAGAGGCAAATTGCTTTGGCAAGAAATGAAACTAAAAAAACAAGTATCTGTGTTGCTGCACAGCATACCAACGTCTTCAACAAATGTGAATTTAGGTCCTCTTCATGAACTTGACACGACTCAAGCTGTTTTACGTATTGTTCCCTATTGAAATTCCTCTTTTCTTCTCTGAGCGCGAAGTCTTTCTGAGCAGTCCTACTGCGTCTATTGAAGAGGACATCATAGTTTCCATTGGCTTAACGCATTTCAACACTGAAGAACTGTGCTACGATTCCTTTATTAAGCTTTTACAAGTGAAACACAAGGCCAAGTTTGTTGAGAAAAACTTATTTAATTCGCTTTTTTTCTGGCATTAAATGTGATGTTTTGATTTTTATTCATGTCTCAAGTTTTATATATTATTTTAATAAACTTGTGTCAAGTTATATTGAAAATATACAAACATGTGATATGTTGATGCAGTGAGGCAGATGCATCCTCCAAGTCATGAATCAGAAGCTAACAACATAACTACACGGTCATTAACATCCCATTGGCCTCTGAATCAAAGCAAATTACTAGAAATACTGCCTTGGAACATACTCAACAGTATGTTGTGTGCTGCACTCCATAACAGCAATTACCAGAAGCCCTAGACCAGTGTTTCTCAAATGGGGGTACGTGTACCCCTAGGGGTACTTTGGAGTACGTCAGGGGGTACGTTCCTACCAAAAATTTGACATTTGTGTCTCCTTCTTTGGACCTATTCTTACCTTCCTCCCTTCTACTTTTTACAAGTTTCTCGCTTTTTTCAAAGTTATGTTTATTTTCAAGTTTTTGATACTATTTTCGACCTGTTCTTGCCTTATTTCCTTCCTTCTTTCTACCATTTTTTTCCAAGTTTTTGTCTTTTTTACAGTTTTTGTCTCCTTTTCTCATCAGCATTTAAATGTTTTTTCAGTCACAAGGCTGTTGTTTAGTAAATCTATCGCTGACAGCGCTGTACTGTTCCTCTTTATAGAGACTTTTTCTTCTACAAAAAATGATTAGTGCTGGTCAGGGGGAACTTGGCTTAAAGAAACAATTCAACATTATTGTAAAAAGTTTGAGAACCACTGCCCTAGACCTTCGCTGATTATCACGGCTAGGCAAAAGAGCCACTGCTAGTTCAGAGCACAGTCTCCCTCCCAGCACGTCAAAAATCAACGCTTAGTCAGGTGCCCTTGGCATTAGTTACTGTCGCAATAAGTCTCCTTTAAGGCCTCTTTACAGTCGCCGTTCCTGACCTGTCGCGCGACAATGTGACGTCAAGATGATGTAGATCTCGCTGGCGCGCCAGGATTTAAAGTGCACAACCAGAGGACAAAGCAGAAACAGGAAGCATGAACAAGTTCTCTCTGGTAAACTTACTGGGTTAAGATGAGTTCTTTATGGTGAATGAAAGGCTTGATCTCACCAAGTAGCTCATCCAATCAGATCCAAGCATTGATGTCAACGCCGCTGCCAGTTCTGCCGTTGTTTTGTTTGTTTCACGAGGATATTGAACTCACCATATTTATGTCTGGCGTTATTCAAAGGACCAACAGTCCACCTTGTTTCTCTTCGTTTCTTTGCTCAAAAGCAGCTGTTCTTCCTCATCCAGTGACTCTAATATCATCTGAGCCATTGTTGACATTGACGTCAACGCTGCTGCCAGTTCTGCCGTTGTTTACCTTTTTTCTTCTTCTTCTAGTCCGTAGAAAGAGCAAAGTCGGTAGCCTTTCCTCATTAGCGCCACCTCTGTTCAGGAGAAGACTGCAGCTAGTGTCACGACCACCACACACGGTTATAAACAGTTACAGCGCTCCCATGACGTCACACTGGTGCTCCACAGGTCGGGAATGGCGAGTATAATAAACGCTTAAGGCTGGCTACACACTGGCTGCGTGGCGTGAGCGTGTCCGCTGCGTGGCGTGTCTGTTTATATTTGGGCTCCCATGGTAACAGGTCAGAGCGTGCACACTGCCTGCGTGACACGCACATCTCAGAAAACGCGTGCATGCTAGAAATAGAACCGGCGCCTATTTTTCACGCTACATGCCAGCGTGTTGGAAGCGTTTCCAGACAACATAGAATATGAAAAGATGTTTATATGTCATTTAGACATGAATACATTTAATAAATGACATGTTGATGTTTGAAAGTCTCGAGGTTTTGACATAAATGCAGATATAAATGTCATTTAAACAAATATTGCACCTGTCAATACAGAAGCAAATATTCTGTAGCCTATTATGCCGTCAATACTGCCGTCGTTGTCTTTGCTGTAGTCAGATCAGTATATATTATTATTATTATTATATAAACGCTACGCTCATGCCACGCAGCCAGTGTGTAGCCAGCCTAAGTCAGACGCAGTCTACAATGTAAACCCATCCGTGGCGATATTACCTTTTGGCATCATTTTTCAACGTGCTTGGTACGGGACCCTTGCCATCCATTTTTTTGACGCTCTGGGTCAGGGGTGCAGGGTAAAACAATTTAGTTAGGGTTAGGAAACAATGGTGGGTGGGGTTACAAAATGTACGTTTAAGTGACACAGGGACAAGAATGGGACATGATCCCCAGTCTCCTGTGTTTTTTTAAACCCATCCACCTCCCCAACTTGCCTCATGCAGAATTTTGGTCTTTCATACTACTCCCTACTGTTGTAGCAGCGTTGTTGCGGCAGTCAGGCTGCTACGCCCAGTGTGTCCTATACATATCTGACGCTGAGAGCCACTGACCAAGCGTCAGTATTTGACGAGTTAGGACTGAGAACGGGTTGTCCAGAGATGTAATAATAGCTGGACTGAGAGGACTGAATGCTGTAGAATTAGTTTTTACAAAGCAGAGATTACACCAAAAAAGCTGGGAAAATGTCGGATAATTTGGGTATGGAAGAAACCAAAGTACGGTGATGTAAGTGCCTGCTCTGCCATACATCCAAATGTATGTTTAACATTAAAACAGGATGCATACATAATATCCATTTCTTTTCATCCATTCTGCACAGTTTAATATGCACTCAATTGTATACGTTATGTGGTAAGGGGTCCCTACTCAGTTTCTCGTTCAGCCTAGGGGTCCCTGGCCTAAAAAACGTTGAAAACCCCTGCTATAGTGGAAGCATTTTCCTTTAGCAGATGTTAACCTTCCTTGACCAAGAAGTCTAAAAGCTTTTAAGAAACAGGAATTGGAATTTAAGTAAGTCTACTGCTATAACAATATCATAACATACATGTCCTGGGTGAAAGTCTTTTGGTTTTTACCCAGGACGTGAACTCCAGTCATGAAAGCACTTTGTTTTGTGACCCACCTCTCCTTCTTATGCATAGCCAGAGCAGTCTAATACAGCAGTACTCAATGTGGTGCATACAGTGATACATATGTGGAATACATACACAAATTACAGTGCATTACTTTTCATAGCTATATGTACGAATGGTTCATGAGAATAGTCTGGGTCAGGTTCCCATCTGGGGAGGGCATTATCCCTTTCCTGAGCTATTCATTACTCACCAGCAGGTCAAAAATGCACAACACACCTGTGTTCTGATATTTTTATTACTTTGGTCGACTGATCCATCCAAAACTCTTTTATGCAGGTTGTCTCAGTATTTCAGGGTGTAGTCGGGCCTGCTGTGCACTGAAAATCCAATCATTTAACCAATTGCTTGCATATAATCGAGACATCTTTCACTTTTTTAACAAGTTTGATTCATCTTCACATTTTCTTGTTTAACAAGCCGCAGCACTGATTTCACAGCAGGAAGGAGAGATTTATTCCCTCTATTAAATGAAAGACCAAAGGCATTGGACTGGATGGATACAGCAGGGCAGCATCCTCCTTATTCTTTAGCAAAGTGATGAATTATCCTTTATTTTAAGTTCTTTACTCCCTGATGTTTTTAGGAGCAGAAACAAACGTTGAGCATTAAGAAGCCCTTGTTAAAAAACTGAGATCTGAGATCATTTTTGTGTTGGACTGGAAAGCATTAGATTGTAATATGTGCTGCATGAACCGGGAGTCTCTTCATTTTCAGCACACAGCTCATGTAGATTTGGGTTTGTTCTGTGGTCCATGGCTTTCACTCTTCATTCACAGTCCTACTGCAGAAGCACTACATGTTTTGTCGCGGCGTGCCATAGTATTAATAGAAATGAAGATATTCAGAAATGCCATGTCAGTAAAATATAGTATTTACGTATCATACTTTTAAGCTATTTTTAATTTTCCCTTTTGGTTCTTTTTGCGTGAATGTCCACAAAATTAAAAAGAAATTCTGTATCTGAATGCAACACGTTCTCACTCCCATCTCGTAAAATATGGACGCTTGGTCAGGTGCCTTTGTCGTTCTTATTGACGCTAAAAGTCTCCTTTAGCGCTATAAGTAAACGCGCTTGGACGACTATTGCCGTCCCTTTTGACACAGTTATATTTAGGAAAAGGTCGTGGGTGGGCGTACGGTTCTGTGACACGCGGGAGGAAAGTAAAAAGCGACTACAGCAAGCGTGACCAGCGGGACATGAATGCTGCTCTCCTGGGTGAAAGTCCTGTGTTTGACCCATCCACCCCCCCAACCAACCTCCCTACATACTACTCACTAAATCCTCTCTAACTGCTGCTCTCCCCGGTTACACAAACACGCTGAAAGACGCCTTTTTCATCGCATCAGACGCTGACAGCCACTGTCCAAACGTCCTTATTTTACGAGTTCAGAAGGAGAACGGGTTGCTGAATGAATAGAGAATTGCCAGTGATGCAGGGATATAGGATATGGCAACCCAAAGTGTTAAATAGTAAATAAACAAGAGTAACGGCAGGGACACGCTTCAAGGCGCTTCGCAGGGCTTCAGTGGCCAGTATGTCCCTGGCGTAACCATGTCCAGTCTTCAGCCATGCTAGCGGCTTTGTGAGACTGTACTTAGGCACAGTTGTGCTTTGAGCCAAGTGATTACACCACTGTATGCTGACAATGACAATGTTAACATGCTGTTACTCTGCAATGTTTACCACGTCCACCATCTTGTGTTAAAGTGGACATATTATGCTTTATCGTATTTTCTGTCACATTAACAATGTTATAATGTCGGATTTTCATGTTAAACGTGGAATAATTGAGGTAAACGTATTTTAAAATAAAAGAATCAGTGCGGTTTTTGCGAAGATTTTTCCTTTCCAAATATAGAAACTAAGACTTATAGTGACGAATATACTTTAAAATTAAAATATAGTCGTCACTATAAGTCTTAGTTTCTATATTTGGAAAGGAAAAAAACTTCGAAAAAACCTTGAATTCACACTTTTTGGAATTAGATTTTGATTAGTGATCTCATGTCAGTTGAAATTCACACTTTGTTGTCTTTTGGTGATCTCATCTCAACCCGAAATCCTTTTGTTTTGAAATTCACAATTTGTTGTAATTAGTGATCTTATTTCATTTCAATCTTAAACCCTTTACTATTCGTAAAAGGCTGGTTTCTTAGTAAAAAAAAAGTAACCATAAAAGTAAAATGTGAGCTAAAACCTTCAGATTTCCAACTGTTCTGAACGCTCCAGTTTCAACAGTTTTTTCTACTCTCGCTAAGTGTTACGCAACTCTAAGCCGGCCTTCTATGATTGGCCATCTGCTCCAGGTAAGCACTGGAGTGTTTTTTTTAACTACGTTACTGCGGTGGTGTTAACGTTGTTGCAGTAAAATTTCATCTTGGCTGCCAGTGTTGTTAAATTATCACCAATTCCGGGTCACATTACTTCTAAACATTCCCAGTCATGCAGGGGCAGACTGAGACAAAAACTCAGCCCTGGCACTGTAGCCACACCAGCCCACATCACCCCGCCCATGCAGCCCCACCCACGGACACGTGCATTCACTAATTACATTTGTGTACAGATGGTGAAATAATATAAGCAGTACCTTATGTAACAGATTTTTAAACATTTAATGTAACTGGCAAACAATGCTTACTACTTTTTAAAGAGCACACGTTTATAACAAATTTACACATACTGTCTGTTGATGCCGTTTGTATGCTGTTACGGTCATTCTCTACAGCATGTTGGTCTTTGTCACTGTCTGTTCGATTGTCCGTGTTTCTCTCTGTTGATACTATACATATGGTCCGTCTGGTTCTCCATCTTTTCATCTGTTTTAACTCTCTAACTCTGCAATTTAAATGTTTTTCATGGCTGTCTGTGATTATACTTCAGGGTTTTTGGGGGAACACATAAAGCAGGGGGGAGGGGGTCTGGTCTCCCCCAGGAAATTTTGAGGGTAAAAGACTTCAATTCCTGCATTCTGATACATTTTTAGGCACCAATTTATGGTAAAAACTTCCATATTTATTGCAAGGAAATCACAAAATTCTGGTGGCAGGTAACAATTCAAAATACAAAATATAATGGAATATTATTATATTCAGTAGTCCAGTAAGGGGGCTTTCACATCTGGGACACGGGCCGGATACGACAACACTTGACCCTAAAGTCTAGTTGTTTAATTAGCATGAACAGGGATTTATGCTCACTTTTTTTCCCCAAGGAGCACGTTTTGCTCCCAAGTTGAAAAATGTAGGATTGACTTAGGCTACTTAATCAGTGATGTTGAATATAGCCTACAGTGTAATGGACCACCACAGTTCATACATACATGTGAACCGTGGATTAAATGTAGTTTAACCTACATAGTGTAAAACTACTACGTGAATGGGGCACAGCAGAAAGACAGAGCAGAGCGACGCTGCTTGTTCAGGGTTTTCATGTGTTCTCCTATAGGCATACACTTCGCATCAGGTGTTAAAACCAACTGTACCGAATTGGACTACTATTTAACGCGATAACGAGACGTTTTTAACCAGTAATGAAACTGTCTCAATTTAATGCTGAAGCCGTCAGACGGCTGCATGGACAGACAGCGGTCAGAGCTCCGGCGAGCTCTCTGCCCGTCAGCAGCAGCTTCTCGCTGCGCAGCCGGTCCCCCAGAGCAGCATGATCACCGGGAGGGTCCAGTACAGCCTGAACCCTGCAAACTGAGATCCCGTTTGAAGGTGACGTGCTTGATTTTGACTGTACGTCCCAATTTAAGTAACCTCTGATTGGGTTGGTCGGCCCATCTTGGGATCAGGCCGCCCGTTGCCAACTGGCCAAATGCTTAATATTACACAACAATACATTTGACCGGCCCACATTTAAAAATATGGTCCGGCCCCTCTGGCCAATCCGCCCCTGCGGTCATGTAGTATTTGGTTAAAAAGCCTTTATCTGTGATTTTGGACTGTAAAAAGTTCTGCTCTACTCAATTAGTGTCAACTGCTAACTATAGTAACTACATGCTAACAGCAGTAAAAGTTATCATCTTGGCTGCCAATTAGTTAAATTCTCCCCAATTTCGGGTCGCATTACTGCTGAAACATGTCCGATTGGGAAGTGTTTGGTTCAGAAGACTTTATCTGGGATGTTTGACAGTAGAATGTGCCGCTTTGTTCCATTACAATTTAACGTAAATATTAAGTAGCTGCATGCTAACGCATGATAGCTGTAATCTTGGCGGCCAATACTGGTTATTTCTCCCCATATTAAATAATAAATTACTGCTGGGACCTGTCCGGTTGTGTAGTATCAACAGATTCTCACTCCCATCTCGTAAAATACGGACGCTTGGTCAGGTGCCTTAGTCGTTGGTATCTCCTTTAGCGTCATATAACACGCTTTAATTAAAGGTTTACATGACTCACAGGAAAAACGGGATGGTTACAGACACACTCGGGACCCGATCCCCGGTCTCCTGTTCTCCTGGGTGTACGTTCTACAAACACGCTGAAGGATTCTTTTTTTGTCACTTCACAGGTATTTTCGCACGAGTTCGGAGTGAAAACGGGATAGTAGGATTTGGTTTAGAAGCGTTTATTGGTGATATTTCATGGTACAAAGCCCTGCTATACCATTTAATCCGATGCAGTAGCTCCAGCTTCAACTTGTGATACAACAGCAAGGCTGTGGCGGAGTTCAGATTCCAGGAACAACCTGGCCAATCAGAGCAGACTGGGCTTTGTTGATCGATGGTGTTTTTTGCCCCCAACGGCTCCTTCCAGGCAGCGCTGCCACCGCTGCCTCCAAGGCACCTAACCCTAACCTTAACGATAACCATTGCCTAATTGACTTCAAGGCAGCGCTGCGACCGCTGCCTCCAAGGCACCTAACCCTAACCTTAACCCTAACCCTAACCTTAACCATAACCATAACCATAACCATAACCAGTGCCTAATCCTAGTGCCTTCCAGTTAGCACTGCCTGGAAGGAGCTGTTGGGGGCAAAAAACACTGATAAATGGCTTTGTTGGGAAGGGGGCCGCCATAACAACACAAAGCAAATTGTAAATGCACTGCAACAATGGTGCTGAAAACATAAATGTCATTTATTTGACGACAAAGTCCTAACAATAACAATATCAACTTACCCGGAGGAACGTCAAGTACATTCTGCCAACCGTCTCTGAAACATCTGACAAGGCTTCTTCACAGTCTTCATGTAGTTTAACAGCGGTTGGTATCCATAACTGTTGCATTACTGCCATCTACTGGAGAGCGCTGGGATCGTCACTTAAGACACAAATTGTTTTTAACAACAACGGCGTGGAAAAACAGTCTCAAAAGTACCCACACAAATAGGAGATTTACACATATATTTACATTGAAAAATACTAAGTTCATTTACAAATGATGAAATACGAGTTACAAATTAGACACACGGACACAGATACACATTTGTGAATACAAATCGCTCTGCATTCATTATCTGCTAGCAGTTCTTGTTGTGCACCATAACCAAAAAATATAATTATTATTAGGCAAGTTATGAAGTTATAGCAGAGATACACTATCACTGTAAAGAATAAGTTGTGCTGAATTCAGCAGTATGTTTAAGACATATGTGCATTCCTATTTGACAGCGTTACGACTCTTAGAGTTACGGGTGCACTTTCAGCTGGGTAAAAGAGGTAATATGCAGTCATGGCCGTATATCACGGGAGCAAAGGAGGAAGTAAATTGACGAAGTATAAGAGCGCCAAAATCCGCATTAAGAGGGAGGTTGGGCATGGGTAATGGGTCAAACAGACACAGGACTTTCACTTAGAACACCAGGGTTCGTGTCCTGTGTGAAACTAAAAGTCAACGGTCACTCTTTTAAATTAACTAACTTTTTCCACTAATTCGTCAGGAATTCTGACCTAATTGTCCTTATTTTAGAAGTTTTACGTATTCCTGATGTTTTCATAACTCTCACTACGTATACAGTATTTGTTGCCTTAAGCCCGAGACACACCAAGAGCCGATGATAGGCTGTTGGACAGTCTGAAATGAAGACAGATTCAGCAACTGCACGGCCTATTTCTCTCTTAAAATGTTTTCAGAAACATGTTTCGGTGAACTATTTTAGTACAATATGAGATCGTATTCTGAACGAGCCGCCATGACAGTCTGGCTTTGAATTTCAGGTGAAACCGACCCGTGACGCGTTCGTCCAATCAGCTGCCGGTTTTCATTTTTGGGCAACAATACAGATTAGCGCCGCCTGCTGTTATGGAGACGTATTACGTCTCGTCTCTTCGGTGTGTTCTGAGGAACTTTTTAGACAAACTCGGGGACACTGATCAGTCACACTGGCTTTCTGCCGACGGTCGGCCGTCTGGTTGGTGTGTCACGACCTTTAGCTTAACTAGTTCGATTTCACAACGTTATCTACGTGTTTAAAACTGTGACTGTTGCCTGAAATAGAACAGTCAACGTTACCCAAAACTGCCACCGCAGGTCGGTCTCACAGCGGTAAATACAACACTCATACAGTATATGTTATTTTGGGAGTCATTGGAAACCTATTCTGGGGCAAAGCGAGGAAGTGGCTTTTCGGGCTCCAGCCCCAAAAGTTTTCTTAAAATCCCCGGAATCTTTTAAGTTAAGAAACAAACAAAAACTTCAACTTTGTGTCATTTCCCCTCAGTCTCTTCGACTGGACCGGCAAATCAATAGAGCAAAAGTTCTGTTACCGCGGAAATATTGCCATTCATTCTGTGAACTCTGTTCAAAAGGTCAACATTAAGTTCTAGCATGGTCCTTGAGCGCCCCCTTGTGGACAAATAAAAATAGACTGTTTCTGTAAGTTTCGTTTCTGCACCGCTATGTAGAGTTAAGTACCATTTGAGGTGTTGACCAATCAGAGAAGGCTGTAACCGGTTGGATCCAGTATTCCAGTCTCTATCGCTGTAGCAGTCATTGTATCAGTGATAGTTCAGTAGGTTGCCTCGCTAGCAGGATATATCTATTTGTCCATTCTTCATTTCTTGTTTCAAGGCATTTGTGAGCTGAAATCCTGTGTGTCCATGAGACTGTAAGTAAATAATTCTGTTAAGAATATTACTGTTATTTCCTGCCTGTTAAACCTATAGTTTTGGTCGAGTTTATGCGCTCTATGTAGCCTGCAGTTCTTATTTATCTTGTTTAATGTATGTATGACCTAACTCAAACAGTTAAAGGGCCTTGGTGCAGTAACTTTGCTTTCAAAATGGATTAAGCTCTATATTTGCTTAATATGTTACTGCTGTATACATAATACATATGTCAAATTCATATGTAAGCTATTTCCGTTCAGTGTTGTTAAATAGCTGTTTCATGTAAATGAATAGATGAGAATTACATAATTATTACGACAATTAAAGTATGTTATTTCTGCTTTTCATCATGTTACAGAAACCACACGTCAGTTCGCAGTCCTGAATTCAGTTCATACAGAGTGGCTTGCATTGTGTGTGGATGGTGATTAATAAAGCACCATTTGAGGATATCTCCTTCTTCTCCAGTTCTTACCAGACTATCTGTGGCGATTGCAAACGTATTCAAGCAACTACAACTAAGAATTCTTCATTAAATAGGAGGTCCTAAGCTTGGGCTTATTTAACCAACACATTCTTCATCACAAACTCTACTACAAATAGGCTTCAAGATTAGTAATTCTATGTACACCAAACTCCCTATGTTACAGTTTTTCTCAATTGCTTAAACACATTTGCCCCACTCTGACATCACATTTTCAAAACAGTTAACACACAGGATAAAACTGAAGCTCAATGGCCAAAATGACTCATTTTGTAAGCATAATGCTCTACTACTCACAAAACATTAAAAGCATGCAACATAAGCAAATATTTCCATCAAACACCACAACTTGTGGTCAAATTAATTTATTCTTTCAATCAATCATTACACAATGGACAACAAAATACAAAATACAGCCATCAATATGAAATATGACACTTTACAAACTCAAATGGATACTGAAAAAAAAGAAAAAAGCTATCAAAGGAAACTTATGGGTGGTAATACCTTTTAAAAAAAAAAGATATATTCTATCGTTCTTGACGATTATGCCACAGGTTCTCATCAACATCGCATTGAATGTTTTCCCTTGCAATGCACCGAGGGAAATACCTCCTTGCGTGGCGCATCCATCCCTGGCAGTCCTCTGCACCTATTGCCAGGCAACCAGCATTCATTGCCTCCAGGAGGGGCATCTGCTCATATGGCCGGTGATCATACACCTTCCACCTCCAAGCAGAGAAGAACTCCTCGATTGGGTTCAGAAAAGGGGAGTATGCAGGAAGGAAGTGCATCATAATACGAGGCTGTGCTGCAAACCATTCGTTCACAAGGCGAGAGTGATGGAAAGCCACATTGTCCCAAATTATGACATACAGAGTCATGCCAGGCCTCAACAGCCCTCTCTCTTCGGGTGGAATCAGTATTTCTTTGAATGAATCAAGAAATGTGATGAGGCGTTCTGTATTGTATGGGCCAATGGTTGGTATGTGGTAAAGGACCCCAACATTGGAGATGGCAGCACACATGGTGATATTGGCACCCCTCTGACCTGGCACTGTGACAGCGGCCCTCTGCCCAATGATGTTCCTCCCGCGTCTCCTCACTTTACAGAGGTTGAAGCTGGCTTCATCCACAAAAATTAATTTGTGATGTGCCCCCTCAGCTTCAAGCTCCATTATTCTCTAAGAAAAAGAACAAATTCATAAAGCAAATTACAGTATTCCAGTCGCATGTAACTATAGTAAACAAGGTATTACAATAACAAAATCTGTACCTGCACATCCTGGAATCGTGCCTCCTTTACGATGTCAGAGTTTCTTTGAAATGGAACTCGGTACAGCTGCTTCATGCTGACATGGTGTCGTTTAAGGACTCGATCTATAGTTGCCAAACTCACACTGTTTATATTTCTAAATGCTCCCTGATCTGCAATTACTGCTGCCTGGATTTCACGCAGTCTGATTGCATTGTTTGCCACTACCATATCTACAATGGCAGACTCCTGTTCAATACTAAATATCTTTCCTCTGCCACCAGTGTGTGGTAATGTGTGGATCCTATAAAGTAAAAGCAAAAAGCATGTCAAAATTGACATTACTGTATGACAGTCACATAACTGGGATTGATAAAACATCTGCATTACTGTAGACACAGTTTGTTCTGCTAACAGGGCAATACAGTAAAGCTGAAATACACAGTGGTATACATTACAGTAACACTGTGAATTACCTGTTCTCATTCCGAAAAAGCCTGACAATAGATGACACAGTGCTCCGAGTCAGAATGGGCTGGACCCTTTGTCCCGCCTCTCTGAAGGACCAGCCATGATTGATGACATGGTCAATAATTGTTGCCCCAATTTCATTTGAAACTTGAGCTCGATTTTGTCCTCTTGCTGCTGCAGCTCCTCCACCACGCATACGGGCTCCTCTTCCTCTGGCCCCTCTGCCATGGCCTCCACCACGCATACGGGCTCCTCTTCCTCTGGCCCCTCTGCCATGGCCTCTTACTCTATGGCCTCTTTGATCCATGCTTGCAAATAGCAACACAGAGGTGGCATCTTTTATAGATGGATGAGGACTGATTGCTGATTGAAGAGTTGTGCAAATTAGTTTCACACAGGTGCATAGAGTTTTCTAATTATGCAAGTACTTTCTATCAGCTGTGAATAGATGTTTTCCTTTTGTTCACCACAGTGAATCCAATAGAGTTCGGGGTCTTTCAATGAGATCTGTGGTAACTGTTTTGACAAAGGGTGTGAAAAATGTGTGAAACAAATGAAAAAGTGTTAAAACATTTGCAAGAGAAGACTTCTGCTGTGCTAATAATGTGATGATGAAGACAAAGCGGATCCCAGTTTCATTTAGTGTGTCTTAGCAAATGAGAAAAACTGTAAAGGTCCCATGGCATGAAAATGTCACTTTATGGGGTTTTTTAACATTAATATGAGTTCCCCCAGCCTGCCTATGGTCTCTATAGATCTCTATTTTCATAGAATTTTGGGAGTTGTATTCAGTTTTATAGCATCATCCTGACTAATTTTTGACAGATCTGTGATCATCCATTACCTTCATTCCTCTGATCTTAACGATTTGTCAAAATCATTCATACTTTCTGCTTTTTTCTTACAAAAAAATTAGAAAAGTTCATATTAAGTAGGTTTACTGACCATGAATTCCAAAAATAAGTGTAAAACTAGTGCAAATAAATAGGTCTAGTGGTGAATATATTGGTGTTAATGGGAACAAGTGCAAAAACGTTGGAATAAGCAACACAAACATAAAAACTGTGTCTCAAAGAGTGTTCATTTTGACCCGGGAGGACAACGCAAGGGTTAAACAAAGGGAAGGAGACAGGGCATGGTGGTCATTTAAATGTTAGTTACATATCGTTAGTCTTTACATATTGATGCTTTTGTCCAACATCAGTTACACACATTTTTCACATGATTGGAATTCAACCCTTCACACTGAACATCTCAAGTGAAGCACAACTTTGAAAAAGTATAAAAATTCAGCCAAAGAATGAGCTCCAGCTGATGTTTTATGTGAAGGCTGAAATTGATTTAAAGTTACAGAGTTTTAAAGGGAGGTCACAGCAGGAGTGGGTTTTATGCATAGTTTGATGTTCCTTGCAATAAATTGCACCACAGAAAAGTACTGTGATGCAGTGGCATCGCACACAATGATAATCGTCAGTGTGGCAACCTCCTGAGGACTTCCAATAACTTTTCCACATTCTACTATCTTCATATTTTTCAATCTGGTCAAAGAATGCAATAATAGTGCAGTTCCAACAAGTTTAAGGTTTTTCCCAGGAAAGGTGTATATGTACTAGAACCTTATAAAACCCACTCTATGTACTTAAAACATCTGCCTTTTGACAAATACTAATATTTTAAGCTACTAAAGGTAGTGAGCAGATGTAAAATAGGTATTAATAGATACATTGATTCTAATATGAATGTATGGATTGTGCTTGTTGTCTCAAATCATGTAATCCTTTGAAGTATTTGTTTTGTTGATCCAATATCCTATTTTAAATTAAATGAAACACATTTCAATCGAGTGCGACTCCCATTAAGACTTTAAGCATCACTCAAAGCACCGAAGACATGCAATGTCCTTTGCTGGAGGAACACTAGATCTATTAAAGGGTAACTACCTTTTTTTTCAACCTGGACCCTATTTTCCTATGTGTTTGTGTCTAAGTGACTGATGGAAACAACAATCTTTGACATCGGTCCAGTATTAAGAGAGATCGCTGCAGTCAGCAGCGGAGAAACAAGCTGTAATGTAAATTAATAAGACAATTGTCCAGCTTGTATTTACCTTCACAAAAGTGCTCGTTTTGCCGCTGACAGGCTCAGATTAATATTCTAAGTGTCTGACAACATTATGGAAAGGATCCCTTTGAAAATGTAAAGTGCAATGCAAAATGTCAAATTTAAAATGCAAAGCTTAAATATAAATGCTTAAACTGAATTTGGCAATTGCCCTTTGGCATTTTAAGATTCATCTTTTCCATGTGGATTTAACATTTGGCTTTTCCATTTGGATGTGACAGATGTCAAAAGCGTATGTAAATGAGGAGGCGTGGCCCAAAGGCTGGTGGGAGGGTCTGAAAGGAAAGGGGTGCAGAGGCACCTTATGACCAGCAGGGGGGGCTGACTGCTGGGGAGCTCACTGTTGAGAAGCATCTGGCTGCAGCTTGGCCACCAGGCTGGCTTGGCCTCCTCATTAGATGATAGAAGCTGATGCTGTAGGTTAAACACAAACCACATTTCATGCAACAACAGTGAAGTTTTCATGTAGTTACTATAATTGGGCCCGTGTACTTTTCATGTCATTTGATTTCCAATTTTGACACGATATCTTTTTTTTTAAACTTTGTTAATATTGATGACAATGTGTTCAAATGGAAAACGATCCATATTTCAGGAAATAAACTTGTCCATGATTCTATTGAGAGACTTCCAGCTGACAGCTTCTGTCTTTCTACTGTCTTTTTTTCTTCACAGTTTTTTGTCACTTTTTTCGAAGTTTGTTGCTTATTTGAATTTTTTGTCACTTTTCTCGCCCTGGTGTTGCCTTCCTTCCTTCTTTCTACTGTTTTTTTTCGGAAATTTTTTGTCACTTTTCTCGACCTATTCTTGCCTTACTTCCTTCTTTCTCTTGTCTTTTTCCAGGTTTTGTCAGCTTTTTTAAAAAAAAAAATTGTCTCCTTTTTTCATCATCATCTAAATGTTTTCCAGGTCCAAGGCTGTTGTTTAGTAAATCTATCACTGACATCGCTGTATTCTTCCTCTTTATAGAGACTTTTTTTTCTACCAAAAATTATTCGTGCTGGTTAGCGTGTACATGGCTTAAAAAAATCTGTTCAAAGGGGGGGAACGTTATTGAAAAAAGCTTGAGAACCATTGCTCTATATAAATAAATGTAACATTGACATTGACATACTGATGATACTGCAGGTCTGGCAAATATAGGCTGTAGTTGTCTTAACACTTAGGGTTTGATTTGAAGCTCATGATCCAAAAATGTATTACAAGCATGAACATTGGATATTTTTCAGTTTAAACTATCCCCTCTGGAGAAATAAGTGCAAGTTAGTCAATCTATCCGAAACTGATTCAAGTATTTTAAACCCAGCAGGCTTGATTTACAGTACACACATGCTGTTTGACATCACAGTTCATAAGGTCCAAGGCAACAACAATAAATCTGCAAATCCTAAACTCAGATATTTGAAAATGCTTCAGCTTGCACGCTTTCCAGGATTCCTTAGAATGTCTCTTTCTTCTCATTTGTTGCGAAATATTAAAGAAATAGTTCAATATTTTAGGAAATCAATTTTTTTTTGTTTTATTATCCAAGTGGCATAGCAAAGACTGGAAGCAGCCAGCTGTTATCCCCCTGCCAAAGTGAGAACATCCACCTACCACAACCTCTAAAGTCTAAAATAAATTAATATGTTTTGTCTTGTGTGATGCGAACATAAAATGTAAATATAACAGTTTTTGACGGAAGAAGTGACATGCTGCAACTATATCATCTCCTCATCTTACTCTGAAAAAGAAAGCACATGTTGGAACTATTGCACATTACAAGATATCTTCCAAAAACAAAACCAGAGTGTCTCACACACACACACACACACACACACACACACACACACACACACACAGACACACACACACACACACACACACACACACACACACACACACACACACAGACACACACACACACACAGACAGACAGACAGACAGACAGACACACACATACATTCAAGAATAACAATTAAACATTGGCATATAAGTAAATAATAAGAAACAGATTAAGAATTCTAAGGATCATGAAGGCATCTATCTATCTATCTATCTATCTATCTATCTATCTATCTATCTACCTATCTATCATGCAAAAAGATGTATTTGTTTATCACAGCAACAAGGTCAGATGGACACAGGGGGACCATCACAAACAGATGCACAACCTCTTTGAGTGTGTTCTCAATGAGAAAGCCGTTGTAAGTCAAGGTTTTTGTGCTCACAAGGTTCAAAACATCCCCCCACAATTTTCTCCAGATGGTTGTGATGATGGTTGTGCTGGAATATTGCCTTGAGTAATTGCATTTACGATAAGATAAAAACTGTTTTGTCCGTTCACACGAAAATGTGTCTTGCATCACGTGCTCTAAACCATCAACATAATAACATAAATGTTTTGTGTTTTTTTTACTATTATTATTAATTCAGCCAATAGCAATTAGAATTATTGCATCTACACTATAAATCTTAATCTTTTACTTTATTGTTTTCACTTTTTTTTGGTTTGGCAATGTTGGGCTGTCAGTCTGTTGAATGGTCTTTGGGCCGGCTGAAATCTCTATTGGATGGATTGCCATGAAATTTGGTGTACGCAGACAGGTTCTTGTTATAATGAATTGTAAAACGTTGGGTGATCCCCAGCATAGAGCCGTCATCAAGTAAAAATTCCAAATTGTCCAATACTTTTGCAAAATGCAAAACTAATGATAATCCCATCAGCCTCAACTGTTTTTTGTGTTTACTGCTAATTATCTAATGTTAGCATGCTAACATGCTAAACTAAGATGGTGAACATGTAAAAACAATTATACCTTCTAAGCATCAGCATGTTAACCTTGTAATTGTGAGCATTTCTAACATTAGCATGTAGCTCAAAGAAACACTGTGCCTAAACAGCCTCACAGAGCCGCTGACTTGTTCAGAAGAAGACAGTCTTGTGCTTACACATCTGTCTATGTAGTCGTGATTTGCGACTGATTGGTGCAGATGTTTCTTTGTAATCGTTTTGTATTTCTATTGTTAATGATTTGTCCTCTATGTTCCAGGTAGTGTGGACCGTGGGGGAAGAGACAGACAGAGAGAGAAAGAGAGAGACAGAGAGCACGCCAAGGACAGAAAGAGAACTGGATAACAGCACAGAAGGCAATCAAACAGCAGGGAGCCGGACACACGCACTCACACACATCCGTAAAAACACACAGTAGAGAGACAGACTTGACACTTTGTCAGAGCCACAGGAAAATACTAAAACAGCAGGGTACTACTGCCAGAACACATCATAAACTGATGAGTTACACTCAGTAACACACATAGAAGAAAGAAATACAGAGAGAGACAGATTCCACGCTGTGTCAGAGCCACAGGGAGATAGTAAAACAGCAGGCCGCTGTCAAAACGTCTATCTTAAAGCATCATTTTTTTACACCCCACACACACACACACACACACACACACACACACACACACACACACACAGGTTTGTTGCACTATCTTTGTGGGGACCCGTCATTGACATAATGCATTCCCTAGCCCCTTACCCTAACCTTAACCATCACAACTAAATGCCTAACCTTAACCCTTACCCTCACCCTAACCATAACCTAATTCTAACCCTAATCCTGAAACCAAGTCTTAACCCTCAAACAGACCTTTAAACTTATGGGTCCAGCATTTCGGCCCCACAAAGCTGTCCGGACCCCACAAGTATACTGGACTCTCGGTTTTATGACCCCACGAATATAGTTAAACAAGCCCACACACACACACACACACACACACACACACACACACACACACACACACACACACACACACTCACTCACACACAGAGAGAGGAGCTCTGCAATTGTCAACAGCCACGTTTGAGAAATCCGGAGGTCATCAGAACATCATCTGCTGATTAAGAGGACTTTGAACAACACGATGGGTGACATACTGTTGTTTGTTGATTAGAAACCTCGTTTGTGCAAATTCTTAAACGAAAACTGACAATGCACTGTAGGGCTGGGCTTCATATATATATATATCAATCACAAAATGGCTAGACTGAAGATAGACTGAATCACATACCATAATCAAATTAATCTTTGATGGGAAACACTTTTTTTGGGTATTTATTTCCGAATAATTTCCAAGACAAAGTCATATTGGTAGTAATTGCAGGCTAACTGGAAACAGTGTCCAACTGATCAAGGCATTCTCATTAAGGAGTTCATATGATTTTGTACGAAAAATTCTGCCCAACAATTCGTTTGATATCCTACCAAATCACGACCATCAGCTGGTCACGTGACGACCGGTCAAGTTTAGCAGTCTTTACAGTTACATTTTGCCGAAAAAAAACATTACTAGGAGCCAGGTACCAATCATTGTGAGGTGCCGGTTGTTTCAGAGGCCGTTGCAGTTGAGTTTAGCCGACAAAAAGTGAGCGCCATGCGGCGACGACAGTTAAAAAAAAAGATCATGGTTTAGATTAAAACACCAGGACTAGTCAAGAATGTGCCCAAATGAGAGACAGTTACCACTAACGTACCTGTTCATAATTTATGTGATGTAAGAGACAGTATATCTTCTACTTTAAGATGATAATTTTGCTTTATAATTTGTAATGATAAAAAAAGCAAGTGCAGAGTACAAAACTGTAGGATCAAATTAGGCCATATTATTTACTTTGAGTATAACAGTTTCACTTAAGTCACATGATTGAGGTGTATGACACATCCAGGCATATACCAGGCGCCCAAGGATTTTGAATTGAACCAATACCTGTTTTCTCAACAAGCGCGCTTCATTAAAGGAGCTGTAGGTAGGATTGTGAAGATCCAGGACTTAGCCAAAAAATGTGAACATCAACAACTTCTCAGTCCCTCCCCCCTTTCTGCTAAAGCCCAAACAGTCTCCTAAGCCCCTCCCCCCACAAGGGAGAATGAATGCGTATGCATGAGCAGTGATAGACACGCAGTTAGACCCCCCCCCCCCCGGCCCTGATTGGTGCATCTGAACAGGGAGCGTGGATTTTTGTAAATCTCTCTCCAGCCTGTAGGTGGAGCCAGAGGAGCTGGATCATTTTTAAATGACCTACTTCATGTAGTTCTACTAGAACATAGGGTCAGTTTCAGCAGATATGACAGAAAGGTAGTTTTATAAGTCTTACCTACTGCACCTTTAATGGTTTTGTTTTGAAGGAGGAAGTTACTTTAGAAAAAAGCATATAGTGCTGGAATCAGTCGAGACCAACTAGAATATTTGCCGAATCCGAGACAAGTCCAAATACCAAAGATGTTAGTACCAACGTTGGTATCGATATTATCGATATTTGGATAACACAAAGGAAGGAAAAGACTTCCCTGGTGATGACAAACCTGATCCTCCTGTGCTAATTGGCTCAGATTGCTATTGGCAGGTTATATCATGCTGCACAGAAAGACTGTTATTTTTTTCAGCTTCCTAGGAAATAATTTAGAAATAAGGACACAACAAATGAAGTGTTACAGTACCCGAATGCACTGAACTATGATCCATTGTTCTGCACTACATCTTAAACATATCTTCAATGAGTAAATCATCATCGCATTTTTATCGATTCATAAGTGTAACCTACCACCACAAAACTATACCACTGAAAACAAACATCCATGACGATATTTATACATACATAATTATTGCTCGGCTCTAATGCATTGAATTTAACAACAGCATAATGTGGTAACTCGTCCAAACAGAACATCTTTATTACAATGGGTCGGAAATATTAATTAGACCTTTTTATGTTGTTTTGTTCACATGATGTAAACTCTGGTTATTATTGGCATCAGATATAAGTCACTGTACACCATGTATCAAATACGTTATGATTAGTTTGTATGGTAACACTTTACTTGAAGGTATCTCCATAAGAGTATCATGACATGACACATGAGCCCTAACTCTAACCTAACCCTAAAGCCCCTAACACACCAACCTGATAATCATCCGTTGGACTGTCTGGCGAAGTTGTTGACTTGAGTCTGTTCGGTGTGTTCCGTGCTGTCGTCCGTCGGTCCGTTGGTCTTCATTTTGGCCGACCTGACATGCTCGGTCGGAAGGCGGGCACTGCCAGCAGTCAGACTCAAATCTTGGTGGAGTGCTAACCCGTAAATGACGAGCGGGATGAGCGTGACTAGAGTCTCTCAAAATCTGATGAAAATCTTTTAAACTGACCTTTGTTGATCTGAAATGAAGACAGATTCAGCAACTGCACGGCCTATTTCTCTCTTAAAATGTTTTCAGAAACACGTTTCAGTGAACTATTTTTGTACAATATGAGATCGTATTCTGAACGAGCCGCCATGATAGTCTGGCTTTGAATTTCCAGAGAAACCAGACCCATGTGTTGGTTGGTCCAATCAGCTGCCGTCGGCAGTCTGTGTGTTCTGAGGCACTTTTTTTGGCCAACTCGGGGAGGTAGTCAGTCCGACTGCCTTTTCTGCCGAAGGTCGGACGTCGGGTTGATGTGTCACCGGCTTGAGGGCCGTTTTACAGTCAACGCAGCCAACCTGTCGAGCGCCAATGTGACGTCAAAATTACGTAAATCTCGCTGGCGCGCCAGGATTTTGAGTGCGTGACCAGAGGGCGTGCACCTCTCTATGTTTTTCAGCGGCATGCGACAAAGCAGAAACAGGAAGCGTGGACGAGCTGGAGGGTAACGTGATGCCAGGACTCTCAGAGTGACTGCAAGTCTGGTAAACTTACTGGTTAAGATGAGATCTTTTATGGTGAATGAAAGGCTTGATCCACCAAGTAGCTCATCCAATCAGATCCAAGCATTGATGTCAACGCCGCTGCCAGTTCTGCCGTTGTTTACCTTTTTCTTCTTCTTCTAGTCCAGTAGAAACAGCAAAGTCGGTAGCCTTTCCTCATTAGCGCCACCTCTGTTCAGGAGAAGACTGCAGCTAGTGTCACGACCACCAGCGCCAGTATAAACAGTTACGCCGCTCCCATGACGTCACACAGGACGGCTGCGGCGAGTATACCGGACGTTTAACTCTAACCATAACTTGGCATGACAAAAACCGAATGACACTAAAAGACGCATTATGTCTTAAACATTTATGACTTCTTTATAATGTTTATGACACGTTCATGACAGTGTCATGTCACTCTTATGTAGATACCTTCAGGTAAAGTGTAACCATTTGTAAGTTTGGTAAACTCAACATGGTCAAAGGTCAGAGAACACGTTGGTTGTTGCAGGGTTGGTTCAAATGATTGCTTCTGCATATGAGTTTGAGTTGTGAATACATAACATATGGGGTTTTATTACACATGAATCAACCTGAACTGAAAGGGTTCAAATCAACCAAAAATAAAGATTGAACTTGAAATTATGAGGATATTTTACAAGTATCACCAAAGCCCATGTTGTTTTACATGATGACTTCACTATGCTGAGCCTCATGACCTCTGAGTCTGAAAAACTCAAATAAGAATATTAATCAATTCCTCAGAACCTCATGAAAAGTCAATGTCTGTTATTATTATTATTATTATTATTATTATTATTAATAATATTCTTTATTATTCTTTTTTATTATTATTATTTATTATTATTCTTGTTATTGTTATTATTATTATTATTATTATTATTATTATTATTATTATTTTCTCAATAGTTATTTTATTGTTACTAATATAATTATTCTTCTTGTTGATATAAAAGGTTGTGAAATTTAATTTGCTCACTGAGCACTGTAGGGCATTACACATCGGGGGCCGTGACGAATAAACGACTCGAAAATGTGAAATAATGACTGAATGATGAATATTTCGCATCAGAACTATTCATACCTAGTCTGGCTATCACCAAACAAAGAAGCACGCTCATCATTACACTGATGAGCGTGCTTCTTTGAAAATCCAGCCCAGCAGACAAACAACCTGCAAATTGGTATTCTGAAAATGTCATAATCTTCTTTTTTTTGTGTAATTACGTTTGCTGTTCAGCAACTAACACCACTCACCGCACTTGCAGCAGTGCCTGTCAAATAATAAAAAGGTGTGGGGTGAATTATGTTACTATTAGCAGGCAGTAAAGGCCATGTTGGAAGGGTTAAAGTCCGTAGTATGTTACCACTGTGTTGTATGCTCAGTTAAAAACAGATGGAAGGAGTTTTTCTACTGTTCATAATGTGAATCTGTCCCTGAAAAGATCCTTCTCTCTCTCTCTTCTTCAAGCATACTTACCGCCTCCATCCCTTTCTGACACCTTCTTATTTCATCCTTTTTTATTACCTGTACTTCCTTTCATCTTCTCTTTTCATCCTTCTTTCCCCTCCTCTTTCCTTCCATTTATTCCGTATTGCGTTTCCCTTTCATCCCAGCTTCTTCCTTGTTCCATCTCATTTTTCACTTTCATTTCATCTGTTCTTTTATTGTCTCTTTCCTCCCTTTCTTTTCTGATGTCTTTCTTTGTTCTTTCCAACTTTCTTCCCTTTCCTGTCTTCCATCTATCTTCTTTCTTTTCTTTGATTCTTTTCTTTTATTCCTTACCTCCCCTCTTGTTTTTCCTCTTCCTGAACCTCTCTAAATGTAATGAATAACATCAGAAGGGATTTACATAGGTCTTGATCAATGTTGTGTGTACTATCCTCTTGTTCTTCTCTTGTCTACTTGTCCTATTTTTCCTGTTCTACCCTTTCCTTTGTGACAGAATGGGAAGCCCATTGACTTAAGTTTGATCATGACAGTTCATGTGCTCACAACTAAGTCAAAGTGATATACAGAAATGTTCTCAAAAGCAAGAAAGTAAACATATTTCCCAAATAAAAGTATTCCTACGAACTTAAGAGTTCCATAAGAAGTTAGTAGGAGCCAGCGAGTAGCTGCATGCTAGTTGTCCTGATATGAGAGTGAAAACAAGTTAGAATCCAAAATGGGATCTGAATGAAGTTCACCTTTACATAGGCTATTTTGTAAATTGCACATCCTTGTATATACTTGTTATAATCCCATGAATAATCAGCCATCAGAGCAGGCGTTCACACCCGCTTCAAACGTTGTCAGCCGATCAAATGGGTGTTATCAGTTGTTATCACTACCATAGATATGAGGCGCTAGGTCCCTACAATGGAGTCCTGTCTGGGGTCCCCACCAAAACCCTAGACAGGCTCCAGTATGTCCATAACTCTGCCGCCAGGGTCCTCACCTAAAACAAGACCTGGCAGCAAATAAACGCAACCCTCATCTACCTTCACTGACTACCAATCAAGTTCCCACTTCAAATATAAAATCCTCCTTCTCACCTACAAATCCCTCCATGCCCTGGCCCCACCTCCTCCATCCATACACCCCACCCCGAAACCTGCGGTCCTCAGACGCTGGCCTGCTCTCCGTTCCCCACACCAGACTCTGTACCTTTGGAGACAGAGCCTCTAGTGTTGCAGTCCCATCCCTCTGGAATACCCCCCCCTGCAGATATCCACAATGCTACATCCCTTGACATTTTAAAAAAACTCCTGAAACACCACCTGTTCTTGGGTTTCATGAAAGGCACTAATACATACAAGTTATTATTATTATTATTATTATTATTACTCAATTTGTTCGTTGGAACCCCCATCTGTGTCTGTATACGGTGCTGTAAGATGATGTAGTAAGTAAGACTAACAATGGTAGGGAGTATTAAAAGATAGAAACTCCTCATAAGGATGAAGGTTGGGGTGGTGTTGGCTCAAACAAACAGAGGCTAATGGACCAGAGTCTGGTAGGACCAGGCTAGTGGATCAGAGTCTGGTAGGACCAGGCTAGTGGACCAGAGTCTGGTAGGACCAGGCTAGTGGACCAGAGTCTGGTAGGACCAGGCTAGTGTACCAGAGTTTGCTAGGACCAGGATAATGGACCAGAGTCTAGTAGGACCAGGCTAATGTACCAGAGTCTGGTAGGACCAGGATAATGGACCAGAGTCTAGTAGGACCAGGCTAATGTACCAGAGTCTGGTAGGACCAGGCTAATGGACCAGAGTCTAGTAGGACCAGGCTAATGGACCAGAGTCTGGTAGGACCAGGCTTACGACCGCCCAAGGAAATGGTAGCGTTATATGGACGAGCGAGATAGAGAGTGACTGAAGAGAGAGAGCGCCCAGCGGCGTTAGAACAAAGCCGTGAATCAGAGAAATTAAACGTGTTTTTGCTGATTCATCACTAGAAATGCAACTGTAGCAAGCATCTCACAATCACTAACGTTATCCACATTCATATTTAGACCAAACAAATGATATATCCAGCTACAAAAAAGCCTAAAAGAGGCAACGAGGCATTATTATGGAGACGATACCCCATCTCGTCTCCTCTCATTGGTGTGAACCGGCAGCTTTCAGAACGCTGCCGACCGGCTCGTTGCAAGAAGTTGCAAGTTTCAACTCAAGTTTCAACCCGTCTCGTCTGAACTGAGCTTTACAGTATGTAACGTTCCTTACGTAACGTTCTTAACGTACGCCACAAACGCTAGTATTTTAACTCAAACCACAATCTTTTTCTACTGTTGGTTATTTTTTATTGTATATTGTGTATTGTTTGTATATATTATCACTTTGATTTTTTGGAGCTTGTTAAGCATTTTGGTCAGCTATGGTTGTTTTTAAACGTGCTATATAAATCAATTGAACTGAACCATAAATAAGTATCTTTATTGCCTAAATCTAACCAAGTTATGGTGCATTTTCTATGAATTCACAATGGGACTCCCAGTGCGTTAAAAAGTGACGCCAAGACGTCCTGACCAGGCTAACGTGACCGTTACTATATGAATAGGTGACAACGGACTTCTGAACCTACTAGTAGGTGCAGTTCAAACACCTCTATGACGCTGATAACCACTGGTAACGCCCATTTACTGTAATGGAGCGATACCATTCAAAATGGGTGGTTTACACATATTTTTAGACATCAGTTCATGTAAAGGTGAGCTTCATATTACAATATTAAGTCAAAAGTGTTCAATAGATCGACCAAGATATGGCAGGTGATTAGATGTGATTCCTGATGTTTCTCTTTGACTTTACTATTCACTGAATAAGAAGCTCAGGGGAATTTCAGGCCTCTTTTTATAAACCAATCAGAGCTCTTGGAGGACGATGTAGGCTTTCTTTCTCCTCCGTCCTTTTTTTTTTAAGATTATTTTTTGGGCTTATCCGCCTTTAATTGCTAGGACAGCTAGGTGAGAAAGGAGAGAGAGAGGGGGAAGGCATGCAGGATATCATCACAGGTTGGAGTCGAAACCTGGACCTCAGCATCGAGGCATAAGCCTCGAAGGTATGTGCGCCTGCTCTACCCACTGAACCAACCCGGCCACTCTCCTCCGTTCTTACTTCTCTTCCTCTACTCCTCCTTTTTCTTCTCCCTCCTTTCTTCTCTCCACCTCTTCCCTGTTTTTCTCTTATTGTTCATGTCTTATTTGTACATGCTGATGTTAAATAGGCTTTGCTGTTATTATTATTATTATTATTATTGACATGTGCATACTGTGCAATGAAGGTGACGATGCTGACTCCTGTCTGCACTGAGAGGGTGCTAGAGGCCTTCACAACACATGTAAATAATCAAAATAAAAGGTTGGAACTTGTGACCGACTTTCGTCATCGCTAACCGTAATTGGAAACTATTTGGTGAGGTTTTTAATGTCCTCCATGAATCAAAACCTCTTGAAAACATCGTCACATCTTGTCTCACCTCTTTTATTTTTATTTTCCTCGCATTGACAGGAATGCATTTTTGCTTGACAGCGCAGCACAGTTAATCACAGATAGTAAATACACATCGTAAGTCATGTTTCTTTGTCAGCACTTCTATCAGATACTTACTTTCATGAGGACCGGTTTAACTGGCAGTTTATTCTTTTCAGATTGCAGCCTATTATTGTAAAAACAAGAGAAAATCCTAGTCCTAAATCCTACAGTTTTAACAGATAACCTGGGGTCAGGGACGGACTGGGAGTGTGTGTGTGTGTGTGTGTGTGTGTGTGTGTGTGTGTGTGTGTGTGTGTGTGTGTGTGTGTGTGAATGAGTAAGTGAGTGAGAGGGGGTCAAGAGGGGCAAACTGGGGAGAGGTGAGGCTGCATTTGGCTCTAATAGTCCAGTCATTTTAAGCCAAAATGGGGGTCAACCTAGGCCAAATTGCAACAGAAGCAAACTCAACTGATTTTGTATCCTCACTATGTCCTGAGTAAGGGAAAGATTAGGGGAAAGTTTAGAAAAAGACCCAAATATAGCCTAGTCATATGCCTATTCATTGTGAATAGGGTAAAAGTTTTAACCTTTAGATATCACCATGAAAATTACTGAGTTGATTACTTACATCAAGACAAACAAAAAATGTATTACAAGTTTTTTGTAATGTGTGTGTGTGTGTGTGTGTGTGTGTGTGTGTGTGAGAGAGAGAGAGAGAGAGAGAGAGAGAGAGAGAGAGAGAGAGAGAGAGAGTGGGTGAATGAGTGAGTGAGAGAGTCTATGAGAGAGAAAAGAGAGATTGTTCTCCACATCACACCCTTCTGACACAGAGAGTCCTCCTCGTTGACGTCTTCTCACAGGTCTTCACACCAACATGATGCTCTTAATTGTCTTGGTTAATGTAACGTAGTTAACCTAGCGCCAGAGATGTTCACAAGTCATTTTTTGCAAGTCCAAGTCAAGTCTCAAGTCTTTGAGGGGCAAGTTCAAGTCAAGTCTCAAGTCTTTTGCCACGAGTCCAAGTCAAGTCTCAAGTCTCTGGCCATCTGATCTGTCCCTAACACTGTATTGTTAAATCTTATGAATTCAAAGCATGTCCTGTAGCTGTCACATCATATGGATACAACTATAAAGATACAATCTGCCTGTTCCCAGCATTAGCACAACACTTTGCAATGGTTAGCTTGTTACCTGTGATGATATATGCTAAATGTAACGTCTCTTTCACATTAGTGTGTGAGTGACTGACCTATTTGGATGTGTTTTGAGATGCCTGATGAAGTCCGACGTTGTTGATCCGGCATCATTTATCTTGGTGCCACACACCTTGCATGTAGCTGTTGGCTTACTGCCACTGTTTACCAAGTTATTGTAAGCAAAACTAATGACAAACGACACAACTCCGGGAGGACTTGGTGTCACTATCTGCAATGCATTTTTTGATATGTGCACGCACATAGGCGCATCAAGTCGCAAGTCAAGTCTGAAGTCTTTTTGGTCGAGTCCGAGTCAAGTCTGAAGTCAGCTGTTTGTGCGACTTAAGTGCGACTCGAGTCCGAGTCTCAGACTCGAGTCCCCATCTCTGCCTAGCGCCACTTCACAGCTAGCTGCTGCTGTTGTAGCAGCATCTTCAACGCTTTGGACGTCGTTGTTCCTGTCTGTATCCCCAACAGTAGCCATGAAAAAGTCATCTTTGGTAGCGTTGCCAAATACTTATCTGAACCAATCAGCTGTTAGATCAGCTGAGAGGCCGGTGTTTCCCAGCATGCCCTGGGTCTGCCTGGGTCTTGCAGTCAGTGAAAAGCAACTGCGCTGCCTGGGTCTCAAACCTGCGGCCGCCTTGATCTCGTGAGGTTATCATTGCCCACGTGTGCGTGACGTCAGAGCAAGTCGGGATCAAGTCAGAAACAAATCTACCCAGCATGCATTGGGTGGCTGCGCTGACCTGGCTCATTTCCAACTAGCCTACTGTGTGTTTATCTTTCGCGCCGCGCACCTTTACGGACTAGTCCATTTCATTGTGAAAGTAGGGGGTGTATGTGTAGGGACAGATAACCATAAACTGGACATTCTAACTACTACTTCAACGTTTCAACATATTATTTAAGAATAGTAATAAAATGAACCATGCTTTTGAAGCTTTCATGATGATAAGGGGCTTTTTCTTCTCTTTTACTTGTTTTCTTTTTGTGGTTGGTTGGGGGGGGGTGTCACCCTACCTATCCCAAAGAGGATGCTGTTTAAAGATATGATTGGGCTAGTCCAGTGTCAATTAAGAAAACAACCAATGGGCCGCTGAGCTATGTGTTTCATGGGCCGCATCTGTCAGAAAAAATAAACTTAGCCTATGTGATATTTTTGACAAAAGTGTTTTGGGCCAGCAGCGGGCAACGGGCCGCTGATCTAGCCCTAACACTTTTATATAAATAAAAATTTGAAAAAGTGTCGGTGGCTGGCCCAAAAAGCACGTCGGCCCACCGGGAAAGTGCCCGGTATGCCAGATGGCCAGTCCACCCTTGCCCTTGCCAGCAGAGCTGGATGATGTTTCTCATACCTGGTTTCCTGCAATAATAATCTGTTATGAGCGAAGCAGGGAGGGCTTTGCTGCAGCTCGGTAAGATAAACTATGTAGTCCACCTGAATGCTTGTTTAAAAGCCAAAGCATAAATCTCATCTCATAACGCATTTTACATAACTATGATGATAAGTAGGGCTGTGGAGCTCACGAACAGGTCAGTCGGATAGTAAGTGCTTCTATCTGACTGGTAGATTTTAATGCAAAATTTGGAAAATTTGTACAATTTTAATTAGATGTAGGCTATATTAGGTCTGCTTAGAAGAAAATACACATAATAATAATAGTAATAATAATAATAATAATAATACATTTTATTTGAAGGCGCCTTTCTCGGCACTCAAGGACACCGTACAGGGTTATAAAAGGCTTTAAAACATAAAAAAAAAAAAAAAAAAAAAAAATACAACAGCAATAAAACAACAGAAAGAGGCAGAGCAATTGACATCAAGTGGAATAGACAGTTTTAAACAGATGTGTTTTGAGTTGCAATTTGAAATGTGGGAATGAATCAGTGTTTCTGAGTTGGGGGGGAAATGACTTCCAGAGACGGGGAGCAGAGCGGCTGAATGCTCTGCTCCCCTTGGTGGTGAGATGGGCAGAGGGGACAGACAGGTGTATGGAGGAAGAGGATCTGAGGGAGCGGGAGGTAGTGGGACGCTGGAGGAGATCAGACAAATATGGCGGAGCGAGGTTGTGAATGGCCTCGAAAGCAAACAGGAGGATTTTGAATTGGATACGGAACTGGACCGGGAGCCAGTGGAGCTGTTGGAGGACAGGACTGATGTGATGGATGGAGGGGGTTTGAGTTATGATGCGGGCAGCTGAATTAGAATAGATAGATAGATAGATAGATAGATACTTTATTCATCCCAACAGGGAAATGAAACGCAACACGCCGGCCACAACAACGGGACGGTTGTGGTTAGGAAGAGAATAACGTGGAAAGGAACTGCAACACGCGGGATGCGATCTCCGCTCTCCTGGGTGAAAGTCCTGTGTTGTTTGACTCATCCACCCCCCCAAACAATCTCCGTGCGCGGATTTTCGCCTTATCAATACTACTCGCTTCCGTAATCGTTCTGTGATCACGAAATATGCTTCCCTTTGAAATACATTAGTTTAAAATTTGTGTTCACCACACGAAAATAACGACATTAACGTGTTCAGTACACAAATCAATAGATTCAATAACATGACCATTTCACAAACTGCCGTGAGACTGGGCTGATCTCACATACATAAAAACCTCTCAGTCTGGTGATGACTGACTATGTGATGTCTTGGTAATGTCTAAAACTTCCAAAGTAGACTGACCACGAGCCACGTGGTTGTGAAACTAAAGTTTCTGCTCCTGTAAAAGCTAGACGTCCGTATGAAATCAATCTTGTTTTAGTTAGTTAGTTAGTTAGTTATGTTTTATTTCTGTCATGTCAAACATTTTGGCCCATCCCACATGGGATTACATGACACCACAAATTTACTTATTTAACAAACATCTTCCTGTCGCATATACAAATCATTCGGAGAAATACATGAATACAAATATATACATATATACATATATACACATACATATATTTATATACACGTACACACATACACATACACACACACACACACCACAAATCAAATGTCTTATGGTCATGATTCATCTTGTAGCTGGTTGGCTTGGTTCCAGGGTTAAAACACTTTATATCAGCATTTAATGAAACCTCAATGGAGATATTGAACCGTGAAAAACTATTCCGAAACCAGAGCCCTTAAAAAAAGTCGGCAGTCACTGTTGAGCTCTGTAGCTTTTATATAGTCGTTCATCGACCCGCTCCTACTAGTAGTAGTGTGTAGTACGTAGTACGTAGTGTGTAGTGTGTAGTGTATAGTACATAGTGTGTAGTGTGTAGTGTGTAGTGTATAGTACATAGTGTGTAGTGTGTAGTGCGTAGTATGTAGTATGTAGTGTGTGGTGTGTAGTACGTAGTACGTAGTGTGTAGTGTGTAGTGTGTAGATGTGAAAGCCTCTTACTGCTTTGTATTCCATTATATTTTTGATATATTTTGGATGTCATTTGTGTTTTTCTTCTCATATGATAAATATAGGTATTCCCACCTTAAATTGGTGGAATAAAGTGTATCAGAATGAAGGAAATGAAGTCTTTGATGCTCAAAATAACCCTGGGGGAGGACACCCAAACCCCACACTTTGATATGCCCCCCCAAAGGCCCATTCTGAGCCAGGAAAAAAAAATATATAATATAAATATATATATATATATATATATATATATATATATATATATATATATATATATATATATATATTTTAAAAAATATATATAGTTTAATTTTTTTTAAAGGTCTAAGTAATTATGTTACTCAAACAAAAAGGAATGCTCATTGTCAAGTCTCTTCTGATTTCTTGTGCAGATTCCCCACTTGAAAGGGATTTGATGTATCCACCCCAGAATAAAGAACTGGATTTCACTCAGTGACCAAACACTTCTCCTTTTTTCCTTCTTTTATTTTGGCACACTTCAGCAGTTTAATTTGAGTTAATGCTTCAGCCAAAGAAGGCATTTTGGATTCTTTGTAGGTCCTTAAGCTGCTTAACAGTTTTGTCTTTTCTATCGGTAGCAGTAGCAGTAGCAGGTGAAAAACCTTTAACACAAAGAAATCATATTTTTTAACCATTTTTTAAACCCATTTTAACATTTTTATAGTACTTTTTACCCATATATAAAAGTAGTAATTAAACATTTTATCATACTTATTTAACATATTTAAAGTGCAATTATTTAAACCAACACCATACATTTTAAATTAGCTCATATTAGCCCTTTATCTTTATTTTGGCTTTTTTCAGTAGTGGATTAGTCAATATTTGGTGCTCTAGTGAATTTTTGGGGCAGCAGGACGATGTATGTGAGACTGAGTCAAAATAAACTGAACAGTGTGGCTCATTCATGTGTTTTCAATAGTACCTTGCTCCCTGATACAGCAAAAAAGAGATCAAAACAACCACAGAAATCCATCAAAAACAGGTTTGTTCATATATCCTCCAGACTGTCAGAGCTAGCTGTTCGAAACTTTAACCCACTGCTCAAAAACAATAAATAATGACCTCCAGCACTAGATAAACGTACCAATATCTGTTATGGGCAGCCAATAAAATGACAGTACTCATTGAATTCTTAGTAATGCCAATTCTCACATGGATTAAATCACTAGACTCCATCTTCGCCATATATTACTGGAAATACAAGACACCTTGGATCAAACTGGCAACCCCAACCCCACACTTTCTCCATTATTTCCTGGCGAACCAACTCAAATACATACCTAAGTGCATCCATCATAACCAATCAGACAACACATGGATAGCTTATAGAGAAAAGAAATTCACATATCAGACTTATCATTTCATTCCATCAAACACCAGGTAGGAATTCCACAAAATCACGAACACCACTCTTGCACCATCACACATTTGAAACAATCCCGATCTTCATCTTTACAAAAATCCACCTAACTTTCACACATGGATCGAAAAAGGCATTCATATCTCAAACATATCTTTATTACAACACTGTGGTCTCATTCTGTGATCTTGTCCAGAAGTACAGCATTGGGAGTAATCACTTTCTTGAATATCTACAACTCAAATCTTCCATTAAAGCAACATTGCGTAACATTGCACTTCTTTTGCGACGTGGGGCCCCTGCATTTCTTGTGATTTCTTGTGAGTCGACAACTTTGCTAACACAGCCATCATCAAGTAAGTGCAACAACACAAGACATAATAAGCCAGCTCATATTACTAATTCCAACAGCAAGATGGCCAACTCACCATCTGTCTTGCAGCCTTTTATTTCAGAAAGCTCTCGCCAACAACTAAAAGCCTGTCCGAGATTTACTATATAGTTTTTATGGTCACTCTCTCCTTTTCTCTTCTTTGCTTCCTCTGTGTCCTTTTTGGTCTCTTCGCATCTGCCATGATGTCTGTAGAGACTGCTGTACCCGCTGTATCTTCATTCAAACTAGGGGTAAAAAAACATCCAAAATACACGTGTTTATTTCACTACATTTGTTTTCTATGTGTGCCTGTAGATTTCTCCTAAAATTACCAAAAGATAGCATTAGATAATGCCTAGTGCTCCGGTGCAGCAGGAAATTCCGCTGGATACATGTCTTTTGAGCCGATGTCCGTCTCCTTCCTCTGTCTCTGTGTTGGCGTTCTAACCTCCGGTGGATTTGTGAGGACTATGGTTAACTGCTCCTCAGATCTCTGCAGGGTAAATCCAGACAGCTAGCTAGACTATCTGTCCAATCTGAGTTTTCTGTCGCACGACTAAAACTACTTTTGAACGTACACATGTTCCACCAAAACAAGTTCCTTCCTGACGCTATTTTGCAGCAGCTCCGTGCGGAGCTTAGCCCCGCCCATCATGATTGTGATTGGTTTAAAGAAATGCCAATAAACCAGAGCACGTTTTTCTCTCATCCCAGAATGCTGTGTGGACTAGCCAGACCTTCCTCTGCAGCGAGGAGGGTCTGGAAACGCAATATTAGATAATAGCTCATGTACATAAACATTTCAGAACCCTGATCAACTGAGGAAGTGTCACAGTGATATCTATTAGTTAAAATATATTCCCCTATTCACTTGTAGTGTCTGCCCTTAAAGAAATACAAACAAGCCAGAGTGTTTTTTTCCCACTATCTCAGAAGAGATAGGCGATGTAGCCAGACCACACTCCAGCAATGACACAGCGCTGTGGAGGAAGCTCTGCCAATGCAAGATTACATTTCATTGGAAAAACTCCCTGCATCCAGCAACACCACCTCAACACTTCATGATTCCATCTGGCAACCATTCATTTACTTTCTGCATTTCTTTATGCACTTTATGAATCTCCCAACTGTCAACAGCAACTGAGCCAGACTAGAACAGAGGTCAGTCATGACAGCAAAATTAGAATTAAAATCGGCACGACAATATTGTGTGTTTGCTTCATCATAGAGAGGACATGTGCACAGCAGCAGCAGAAAAGATTAATATCTTGTTCGCTCCTGCTGGATATCATCTACTTCAAAACACTTCCATCCTTTTCAAAATCTCAGGGCCACATGAAAATAAAAACTGTAGCTGCCTTGAGTTTTCCCTCTCAAAACTCCCTTAATTTGCAAGCTTTTTAAGCACACTGGCTTCAACAATCAACTTGAACCCACAACCTCTGCACCTGGTAACACTTGCACCTTTGAACTACTTAATGTGTCTACTCAAATTTAGCTTTCACTAAGATTTCAAACATTCCTCTGCCGATTTTGAAAGTGTGCAGTACTTGAAATTAAGGCTTTATGCCGTAATCTTAATACCTTAAATACTTTACCTGTTAGACCCAGTGAGTGTGGGACATAGGTGCTTTAGAAGCTTATTTGCAGCTTTTTGTCGATACATTGGCTTTCAGAAAGTACTTTAAATTGCAGGCAGGATCTGAACTTGTACTTCAACACATGTACACACTTAAGGCCAGATGTACTAACACTTTTGCGCCCACTTCAGGCGTATTTGTTTCACAACGTGCGCGTAAAAGCATGGCAAGGTATGTACAAACAGGCCGCACTGAGGTAAAAGGGCAGACTGCCTGTCACGGGAACTGAAAATTGTAAATTGCGCTTTTCTGTGTCATGCATATGCATTCATGGGTGGGTGAAGGGGAAAGTGGGAGTTTCCCATAAAGAGATGGGAGGGGAAGCGTAAAGTGCACCTAATTATGTATTCCGCGGTATGCACAAAAACCTCCCGTGACAGCGCGCCTCTATTTTGCGGTGGAAATTGTCCGCCTCTTAAAAGCAGGTGTAAACCAGGAAGAGGGTTTCCTGGCATATGGCTCCTGGAAGAAATCAAAGATGAGTTAATCTTTGCTCTCCAAGTACAACACTCACTTAACATATAAGAACAGAAAAACAGAATAAAAAACAGGGTTAAACCAAAACGTACTAAACCAAAACATGTAAAATTGTGTATCTGCATTTAAGAGTAACCAATTCAACTAACAGAAGTTTGAAAAGAATTAAACAAAGTTGATTAGGGAATTGTGGTGAAGCTGGTGTGGTCAGTTTACTTAAAATAACATTTTTTTCCTCACGGATAGTTTCTGTTATTTCCTCAAATAGTTTTGTATATTTCCAGTGTCCAAACTTGGTCAAGGTTGGACAAAAAATATATATTTTTTAAACATATAAAACGTAACGTGTGGAAAATGTGAAAGAAACGTGAAAGTTTCAGTTACAGGACCTTCATCAGCTTAACTCACAGACCATGCATTTCTAAAAATATATTAGGTGATATCAACTCATCAACCCAACCCTAACTCCGTAAGGCCCACGAAGACATCATAATGAATATATACCGGCTTTGAATGTTATCAGCCGATTGAATGGGCTTTATCAGTTGTTTTCACTACCATAGATATTGGTAACTGGATCACCAATATTGGTGGATGGGTCAAACAAACACAGGACTTTCATACGGGAGTGTGAAATCAAAAATGTCAACGATGAGTTTTTAAAGGTTACATATCTGTTAAACCGATGGTTTAAAAGGGACATATCTGATTTGATCTTGAACTGTGACGGTGCATCTGGAAAGATACACTTTTAGGTGCAATAATTAGCTCCATGACCTCTATCTGTGTTTCTGAGCATTTAGCAGTGGATGTTCTTTTAATCAAAGTTCAGCACGGACATGTTTTATTGAATCTGGCATATGGTATTTGGAAATTAAGCCATGAAAAACTGACTATCAGCATAGATGATCGTCAGTCATGATAGTCCTCTCCCCACCACTCAGGACCAAGCACCGTACCTGGGGTGACCGAGCTTTCACCATTGCAGCCCCCTCCCTCTGGAACTCCCTACCCATACACATCTGTGACTGTACTGACCTGGACACATTCAAAACACACCTCTTCAGATTAGCTTTCCACATCCAATAGTCTTACATTCATCACCTGATAGTTACTGGTTGTATTGTTTTTAATTGCTTCTAATATGCTTGTTTTATGTTTTTGCGTATCTGTTTTTAATGTGATATATGTGCTGGTTTTTACTGTAAAGTGTCTTTGAGTACCATGAAAAGCACTATATAAATAAAATGCATTAGATGTGAATGGACTCTTTAACTGATTGTGCATTATCCTGAAGGATTAGGGAGTAGTAGGCGATACTGTGTGAGATAACAGGACATTCTGGGGTGGCTCTTCCAACTCTTCCACCTCTATCTGTGTGTTACTGTTCATGTTGATACTTTCTGAAGGTGTACTAAAACCTCATTGACGTCATTGATGGAGTAACTCTACCTCTGGTACAGTAGGTGGCGCTCTGCCAACGCACAATTGGCTTTTTCTTACAGCGATCACACTCACAATTAGTAAAATTTAACAACTTTAATGTTTCATTAACACATTGTTGTCACAGCGTAGGAACGCACAGTGTTTTCGCCAGATGACAGACAACTTGATCGGCTCATTATATCAGTAATGTTAACCAGTGTTGGGTGGAATTAGCAAGCTAACTTCGTTACCTTACTATTTAATGTTAGCCAGCGGCCACAGCTGGGGCTGCTCGGGCCCTCCACTGTTTTGCCGAGACACAGCGTTGACAGTAAAACAGATGGGCTGCAGGCTCCATGCTGCCGATGGCCCGCTAAATCGGGCATCGCTGTTTTGTTGTTGCAACGACTCACAGTGCGCTGACGGATTAATTCCGGTTCAAAAACCACTCCAGCGGAGTGGAGAGGGGCAGTTGAAGCAGACGGTTTAAAACCGTGACACCCGAGAAGTCATTTTTGGCAGGGCGCAACCTCTCAAACCTGTATTGCTGATTTTGCCAGCGGCGTCCCCCCCTGCTTTCCTATCAGGATGATTCGACTTCGTTTACCATCGAAATTACTTCGAAACTGTTACATTAAGGTACAAATCTTGCATAGTGTGCCTATAAACTGCATGTAAACACACTGACTGTTGTTGTCTGAAACTTTCAGATGTTCCTCTTTATGTGCAGTACTTGAAATTAAGGTTTGATGTGATAATGATGTTGTAACCTGAAATGCCCTCATTTATTATTAGTCCCACTGAGTGTGTGAGGTAAGGCCTTTTGAAGTTTATTTGCAGTCCTTTGTCGAAAATACCGGCTTTCTGAAAGATCGTCAAATTGGAAGCAGCATCTGAGCCTGTAACTTCGACACCTGCACGCACTTAACAACTCTAAACGTTGGTCCTTCTGACCTTATTTTCAGCAAGATCTTTCTTTAATCTTTCATCTGCAGGGTATCTTTCAAACTGTTTTTGAAACTGGCAAAAACATGGATTACATAACTTTTACACATTTCATGTAATTTATTAATCCCCCAGGGATTAATGGTTTTCTGGCTGTTTTCTTTCTTGGTAAAACATAACTGAGCTTCACAGTCATGATCTGTAAGCATAATGTTTTCACCATGTGTCACCAGTTTAATCAGCAGAAAGTCTGGAAAGAAAACAACCCTAATATTCAAGCCTCTGAAGGTCCAGTTTGGATGAAGACCACACATGAACTGTAGCTTAAAATAAGTAGATGTTATCCATTATTTTTGAAAAATAAATATATTTTGAAAAGCAAATCCAATCAAACCTAAAAGGTGGAAGGCGGGGGAGAGACGAGAAAGACTATGCAGCGTAAACTGTACAGTCTTGGAGCCAGGCCAAGCCTCCCTGATGACCCTCAGGTCCCCCAGTCTAAAGGGATGTCTCAGCAGATCGTGTCCCAATTCCACACATACTAATTATAAGCAGGTTTTCATTTATCTGCGCCAACCATGGACAAAGGCATTCGATTTACGGGTTTTTTAGACATTACGTTTCACCACTAATGAAGTGTGTGAGAAATGTGAAAGGAAAGTAATAGCAGACATACAGATTCCAACGGATACATTTAAATGTTAAATGTTTTGAAACATTTAAATGTTTCAAATTTATTTTATCCCTCACAACTTACTTGGTTTTCTGTCAGTCTCTTCATCTACTCTAGGTTTTACTGTGAAAGTGAGCTCCATCTTCAACAAAGGTTTCTTGCCTGGAACCTTGAATCAGAAACAATTCTGTCACATTTTTCACACATCAGTTCAGTTCATCATGTGTTTCTACTTCTGCAATTATTTGATTTAAGACCCCAGTTGGGATGTAGAACTTGGCTCTCATGAAACAGCTTTGACTTTGGAAATATTATGGTTCAAATTATTCAGGTCAAATGCCACGGGGTCCTCTGCTCCGGTGAAAACATGACACCACACCGTTTGTCTCACAGTACTCAAACACATTGTCACCTCTGAATCTCCACATGGATTCTGTTGGTTTTTGGAAATTTACAGCAGGATTAGACCTCCGCTTCGACTCGGCTTTTTCCTAGAAAAATGGGCTGCTTTTATTACTGCTCTGGGGGAGCAGATGTTCAAAATCCAGATTATTGAACCGCTTTGCTCTGCCGTTATTGAAGCGTATATATATATATATCTATATATAAAAAATTGTAAATACATATATATATATATATATATATATATATATATATATATGTATTTACAATTTTTTTTTTGCATCCAGGAGCTAAGATCTGCGACATTTCAACAAGGTCTCTCTTGCAATTGTAGGCCTTGGAACTGCAGTGTATTTAAGGAGCATTTGTACAATAAATCCATAATGATGAAATCATATATCGTAATCCTGTCCGTTATTTGTTGTTTGTCGCCATGACTCCCATGATGCATTGGAGTGAGTGTGTCGTCCAATCAGAGGCTGTCTTCCTGACTATCGATCTCCAAATGCATTAGCAGTGATGGATGTGTTCCATGCCATTGCTGACGTACATCCTTATTTATTATCTATAGCCTTCTATTATATATAGTAGTACCCAAAATGTGTTACTTTGCTGCTATATATACTTAATGTGGAATGAACGAGCCAGAATAACAATGTAACAGCGTTAATGTAATAAATAATGTGTAGATTCTCATTTGTATAGAATTGTAAGGTGCGCGCCCAGGGCTCAATCAGCATGGATGTATATTTTTTATTGGATTTTAACATGTTTTATGTGACCAAATGACAGGGAAACAGACAGGAAGTGATGTCAGGAGAAAGGCAGCTCGCTCATCTAATAGATAACCCTAACCTTATACAAGCTGGGAGGGCCTTTTTGTAGTGTGTGTGTGTGTGTGTGTGTGTGTGTGTGTGTGTGTGTGTGTGTGTGTGTGTGTGTGTGTGTGTGTATGTAGGCAGAGCTGCAGGTCATTCAGGCAGTATAATGTTTTTTAGTAAAATACTGCATATTATACCTTTACGTTTTTATTTAAAACTCAAAATAAAATTGTAAAAGTTTTGAATAAGCATCCACAAAATGGCAGACCCTGACGTGCTTTGGTGTGATCGGCTCTATAATTTTAACCCAGCCCTATCTCCCCTCCCTCCTGCCCATCAAGGTATTAGATAATACAGGTACTGTAGACTGCCACCAAAAAATATTGGCTAAGCAGCATTTTGCATTTCAGTAACATTACGTCTCTGGCAGTAACTTTAGCTAATGAACATTTCCAGTTCTTGGAAGGACAAAAAGTAACAGATTTATGGACTAAATTTACATACAATCCCACAAAAAATATAATGAGAGGGAGTAACAAAACAGCTGTGACAAACCAGGCAAAGCAAAGCCAGCATTTAAACTCTTCACATTTATTTGGCAGAGGGTTTTGTATAAAACGACTTAAAATAAGTCCATTCGGCCTCTTATTCAACCTCCGTAGTAACAGCTTGTCTGTTGTTAATATTATGCTCATTTTCAGGTTCATACTTGTATTTTGTGTTTCTTGTAGAACATGTTTACATGAGGAGATCTGGTGTAAAAAAATAAATAAAAAATTGGTCAGCTTTTCCGGGTCTTTCACATGCTGTGCTCTCGGCGTCTGTGTACTGTCCATCATTGCAGCCGGGTACTGACTGTAATGGAGTATAAAGCAGCAATTTCTACTGTAAAACATCAACAATAAAAACTTCTCAACCAAAAGCTACACAATCAAACATTCCTGCAGGAATGTGATCCAAAATTGGGGAGAAATTAACAAGCAACAAAGATTACAGCTTTCCCTGACATTAGCATGTAGCTACTGTACATGTAGCACTGTGTGTAATGTAAACACTGCAGTAACTTGCCTGGCACAGATGACTGTCTAAATAAATCTGGTACACGTCAAATTGAGAGTACAAAAGTTTTTTATTTTTTTATTTATTTGACCTTTATTTAACCAGGTAGGCCGTTGAGGGTTTTTCTCCTGTGTGAGTTATCATGTGTCTCTCAGGTTCTCATTTGCAACGACGACCTGGCCAAGAAAAGCGTGCAAGACAATGTACAGTTTCACATACAATACAATACAAGAATACAGAATACAAAAGGCTACATAAAGTGCAGATTAGGTAGGCATTACAAAGCCGGCGCAAAGGGAGGTGTAAGTATGTTGGAGGATATACGAAAGTGATAAGGTAATAACAACACAATATACATGAATAGACAGTCTATATCACTGCTGAGATGTAGTGAAGAGTCAATATACAGTTAGTGCAAGTTGTGGTCTAGTTAGTGATGTAGGTCAGTGATAACACAATAAGTATGAAAAGACAGTCTATATAAAATGCTGAATGTAGTGAAGAGTCAATATACAGTTAGTGCAAATAGTGGTCTAGGTGCTAATCAGGAATAACACAATATGCATGAATAGACAGACTGTATAAATGTTGAAAGAGTCAATGTAAATATGAATTGACATACTATCTAAAATGCTGAAATGTGGTAGTCAATATACAGTTAGTGCAGAATTGTGGTCTAGATGGTGATATAGATCAGTAGAGTGTACTAAAATTGTGTGATACAAAGGTTGGAAGGAAAGAAACAATTGAGCATGTCAGGACAGATGAAAGGTGCAAAAGAGCGAGAACAGAATATGATAGCAATGAACATGTGCATCTGTGCAAATATGCAATTGGGTGTGACAAGGATAACGGGGTAAGGGTGTGCAAAACAGTGGGTGAAATATGGATGAAAGAATAACAGCATGTGCAGTGATCGGCAGGAACTCAGACAGACGTGATTTGAAGGCAGTTAGTGGGATAAGGGCTTTGAGTTTCAGGGTTTTTTGTAGTTCATTCAAAGCAGACTGTCTGAAATCTGAGGTTTTTGCTCACATGGATTACTTTTACATATGTTTACATTATTATTTGAAGCCCTGGACACATTTAATATGAACGTCCCACATTTTAACATTGTACGTCTGCTTGTTATCCCCAGAGTCAGAACTAAACAGGGAGAAGCAGCGTTTACTTTTCATGCTCCACATATCTGGAACAAACTCCCAGAAAAATGCAGGTCTGCTGCAACTCTCAGTTCTTTTAAATCAAGGCTGAAAACTTTTCTTTTTGATGTTGTCTTTCTTTAAATTATTGTTAATTTCTTCATTTCCTATACCGCACTGATTGCATTGTGTGGGTTTAATAAGAAACAACCTTTTACGAATATAAAAGGTATTTACGGTTGAAATAAAATAATAAAATAATCACTATTAACAAAAAGTGTGAATTTCAACCAAAAGGGTTTTTGCGAAGGTTTTTCCAAGAAAGAAACTAAGACTTATAGTGACGACTATATTTTAAAATAAAAGTACTTTTTCCACGCCAAGATGGTTGGATTGTTCATTTAACATAGGTCCTCTAGGAGGCCCGAGTTGGAATCAGTTAACTTGTTCTTATACTGCACTGTAAATTTTATTCTCGTCTTTTTAAAAAAAAATGTTTTTATCGTTTTTAACTGTTCTTTCATGTTTTAATTTTTTAATCATTTTTAACTGCTCTTTAATGTTTACATTTTTTAATCGTTTTTAACTGCTCTTTAATGTTTTAATTTTTTAATCATTTTTAACTGCTCTTTAATGTTTACATTTTTTAATCGTTTTTAACTTTTCTTTCATGTTTTCTGTGAAGCACTTTGAATTGCCCTGTTGCTGAAATGTGCTATACAAATAAAGCTGCCTTGCCTTGCCTTGCCTTTTCAAGGAAAAGCATAATAGCTCCCCTTTAAGGCTTATTATGCTCCCTTTACGTATGAAAATAGATACGTCCATTTCAAACGATGTGACCGTGACTGCCCACATAGTTCCATGCATCCTTTACATTGGCATGGTTGTTAAGCAATGCATCCACTGCATCTCGCACAGATATTTTCCTTCACTACGTCCAACTCCCATTAAATTCCTGTCTACTCTCCTCGCAGCTGTGCTGTAGGAACTGTTTTCCTTGTGCCCTAAAATTTCTGACCAACTCGCCTCTCCTTAAAAATGTCCGCCTTTATAAAAATGTCTTTGTTGTGCCCCATGGTCGTGTCCTGCTTAAATTATTGGCTACAATGCCCCTACGATTTCCAGTGGTACTGCTCTGTTTTGTCTGTATTCATAAGCTTTCAGAAACATGCACAAATAAGGACAAAATATACGCAGAGTATGGACAGAAGACTTTGTATACGTACGTATCTAACGTAAATGAGCCTTTAGACATTGTGCAGCTGGTTAAGGTTGCTTACTTGGTGGTTATCAGAGGAGAGCCTTTTTTTAAATTTATTCCTACTCTTCCAGGCCAGATTTTCCTGCCAATCCAACAGACACTCACACATAAGCAATCATTAAAGGACCACAGTTTTCACTAACATTTCCTTATTCTTCATTATTGATCGCCAAAGGGAATGTGACAATGCATGTGTTTATCATAATGTAGCAATTACTTACAGGAAATCACAGCCTGAAGGTCCCAGGAAATATTTTTGTTATCTGCCCAACAGTCAGGCAGTGATTTCAAACTAAAGGAGTTGTGACTCCTGGGCTGAATTTGTTTTACTCAGTAACATAACACAGATGATGAGATGTTAAAGCACTTATTAAAGAAGAAAATAAATGATGGAACAGTTAAAAGGAAGGTAAAAAACTTCAGACAAAAGTCAGATCTTTTTTTTCAGCCAAGATAGAATTACCTGTGTGTCCAAAGCCTGATATATCTTGAAAATAGTCCCAAACTAATACATGATTTCCTCCTACATATTTTGAGCTATTTTCCTGAAGATGTATAACTCCGTTAGGAACCAATGAGCTTAGACTGGAGTCCCACAGACACGTTGAGAAAGTCATAAAGTATTGCAAGACGGACTAACATATGGTTGGTTTTGGTCTTTTCCTGGGATCTTTTTGACACCTTATCCATTAAATATGTGAATTCACATGACTTTGTTAAAGACATTAAATAAAACAAAAGTTATATAAAACATAGTACAGGGACTTTATTCTTAAAAGGCTTCATAAAATATTTGATACTGCGCATTCATGTATTTCTGTGTAAAAATAAAGCAATATATAAAATTGTTTGAGCAAACATATCCAATTTATGCATGCAAAAAGCTAAAATAAAAACTTTTATTTCTGAGTGTCTTACCAGTCCTATAAGTAGTACACCCTGTAAGATTTTAGAAAAGTCGGGCAGTCCTCTGTGATAAAGTGCTTTCATGCAGAGAATTTTAGGAAAACTTACAAACCAAGGACTAGAAGTGATTCACCTCTCAAGGTGTTCACTTAAAGTGGTTTGATTAAGCATGAAGTTTTGTTCCCTCAGCTTGGAGCTGGGCCGGGCTGCAGCTGGTCTTTAGCAGCGAGGGTTGCCCATTCGACAGAAACAGACAGTTCTGAAGAGCCGACACTGGCAGAAAGCACAGAAATCACAGCACACGTTGCTTGGAGATTTACAGCTTCCCCTCAAGGGAATGCAGTCAGCAGGAGGAGGAGGGCGCTTCTTCACACTGAATTTGTTCTGAGAGAGAGAGAGAGCGAGAGAGAGGCAATATGTGATCATACTGTTGGAACAGCAAGCAAAACTAAGATGAAGCAGATAAGATAAAGACCTTAAAAGAATAACTGCAGTGTGTGTGACAATGGAGAACATGTGAGAACAGAAACAGATGGAAATGTGTTTTGAGTGCTGCGACGGCCAAGATTCTGAGAGAGAATAGGAGATATGTTTTGAGCATGGGAGTTTATTCTTCACTTTGGCAATAGTGTGTATGACAAAATAATGTCAGCTCAAAAATGTCCACTTACTGTATTAGCATTTTCTAAGCATCCAATTGTAGAATAATGAATGTTTTATTGTCTTTCTATATTTCTTATGATTGTACTTTCTGTGTTGTTATGTTTTTGTCTTTGTAATCTGACTCAATGTCATTGTAAATGAGGATTGCACCTTAGTGATCTCTCGAGGATAAATAACAGTTGAATGAATGAATGTATGATCAGGACCAAAGTGGACCTTTTGAGTTAAGATCATAACACATTGTCAAAAACGTCTTCTTTTTCTTCTGATAATACCTTTTTTTGTTTCTTTGTTTTCTTGTTCTTCATCGCTGATTTCGGCAACTCTGAAACACAATACAACAAACAAAACAAAGATGCGTCTAGAACTTTCACAGCAAGACAAAAATGCATCATCAGCATACAGGATGATAAATGGCACTGAATTGATTGATAGTTCACTTATAAAATAGGACAATGGGAGGGACTCTTTGACATCATCCTAGCCTACAAGTCTCAGAGTGCAAAAAGGGCACAGCAGCCAATCTCACAAAGACACTTGTTATGGGATTGACTGTGTATTAATACATTTGTGGTGGGAGTTAGCCCGCTACAGTGTACATTGCCACAGTTTAGTTTCTCTAATCAGCTCACCTGATATCTTTGCATTTTGCGTACACTGTTTCCCATTGGACAAAGTTCGAGTTTGATACCAGTAGTCTTGGCCTTTCAAAAAGGCTACCACTATGAAATTCCATGACTAATAGCTAGTCAGGCTTGCAGCCTCGTGTATGTGTCTTGTCAGAAAACATCAGTATCGCCAGTATAGTTTAATGAACATGACATCAATTATAAAAATTTGAGACATTTAAACAATACCATTCAATCTGGACTATGACTGTGAGTTTAAACTTGCAAACCTACCTACAATAACAACAGGAGGTGGGCCTATCTCAAGGCTTTCAGACAGAGTGTGATATTCCACGACCCTATTGGTGGACAGTCTGTCGTCGGGGAGCATGTGGGCAGAGGCAAGGAAGTACTCTGTCGCAGATAGGACAAAGCAGCCCAGCAGCAGGAAGGCATTCATTTTGCTCTGGAACAAAAGTAACAACAATGGATACTTAGAAATAATGTTGTTTTGGCAAGTAGGAAGCCTGATTTTCCCAGCAGGAATTCAAAAACATAAACTTAAAGTATATTAACTTGTTTTAAATCAGCGAGTGAGTTCCAATCATCATCTTAGGCTACTTTTACATTGTTACGTTTTGGTTTTCAAGCAGAGTTTAGGTTTAGAGTTTAGGTTTTAAATATATATATAAACTCTGAATATATGGAATTAAAGCCTGAATATATTGAATGAAACTCTGAATATATGGAATGACACTTATTCAATGAAATCTGACGTCATCAAGGTTCTGGCGCCATCTTGTGTTTTTGATGAGATTAATCTGTACGGATTTTGTTGCAACAAGTGTGACACTATGAGTGAGTCAGCACAAAATCTAGTATCAGTAATTTTAAGTAATGAGCTGTTGGTCAGTTGGTCTGGTTTTTGGTCCGAACTGAAATATCTAAACAACTATTGAATATTTTTAGGTTCATCATTTTGTCTTGGTAGAAAATATTGTTTGTCTGTATCATCATGTCACACCTATTTTAAGCTGTTTCATGTTATTAGTTTAGGGTAAGGTCTAACTTTTGGCATTACATAGTTTTGTTTTTACGTATTTAATGTAGAGATGCACCGAGTACAACTTTCTAGGCCGATTCCGATTTCCGATTTTCTTTGAGTTAGACCAGCTGATACCGATTTTAGCCGATTCTGATTTCATTTTTTCTAACCACTTTACAGCACACACAAATATTTATTTTCTATCTTTTCTTTAATAGAACATTTTGCACAGAACATAGAAAAACTATATACAGAACTATATAAATTACTCCTGGTGTGGGAAATTCACACACATTCATTTCCTTCTTTTCACATCCAAATATCCAACTCAAAAAAATGTGATTTAGGTTTTTGGTGTCGTCCCTCCACGCCCTACTTTCTCCTTGCAGGTGTTGCATATTGTAAACTTGTTATCTTCTGCACACACGCTGAAGAATTCCCAAACAGCTGACATGTTGCAGGTTAATTCACCAGGTTCCTACATGTGGAGAATAGCGCCGACACGCACTTCACACTGCGAGTGGGTATGCACGGCGGAAAAGTTGAGAGAAAGGAAAAAGAGACTGTGCTGTCGCGTCCGTGTGTGCGTGCGTCCTTGAGAACTGTAACTGGTATAACTTATGTTGTCAGTTAGTTGGAGCACTGACCGGCATGAAATCGGCATATGTCAGACTGACCTGCTGGTTGCCGGTCATGGCCGAGCACGTGAAAACTGGCCAATTCCGGTCACCGGCCGGTCTATCGTATCTCTAATTTAATGTTTTATCTGTTTGTATCTGTCTAGTCAATAATAATGTCCTGTATAAATGTGCCGAAATTGTGTTCATTGTTCTATGTTGCTGCAGAACAGGAACCTGCTGTAAACCAGTTTTTAAACTAAGTCAGGGCCGTTTATTGTAACTTAATTGTTGCTTTTAAAATTTCCTGTATAATAAATGAAATGAATTACATCAACCATTTGTTTGCTTAGGATTTTATAAGCCGTTTAACAGCTGACTTCTGTATTTAGTTGTTCCAATGTGTGTTGCCATCCGCAAAATCCACATGATAAATAAAAGCTGTTGTTTTTCAACAAACTGCTTTTTTTGCAAATCAGACACAATGCTGTTCAATTCTTGCTACAGATAACAATGTGGTCATGCTTGCTACAACATATATTCCTTTTCTGTAGCATTCGCAGTCTGATGACGTAGCTGTTACAGGCAATATTCCCACTGACGTAATCAATGTTGCTGCCTGCAGGCTAACCCTCTCAGCTCTGGCTGGCAGCAGCAGGTCTTAGTGGTGATCTCCTCAGACATCTAACCTTAAAGCAAGGAATCTCTGTCGGTGCACAGTACGTTGAACTGAAAACTGAGGAACTAGACAAACATTCACTTTTTATGATATTTCAATGCAATATAAAGATGCGATCTGCAACAAGAACATCATTTTGAAGTGGGGATTTGGACATGTTGCTGGTAAAAGCCACGTCTGAGTTACCTCATCGTCTACTAAAAATGTCATGCCTTCTTAACTACTACAGTCTGTGAAATGCTCTAATCTCCAAGTCCCCCTGAACAACCCACTGTGTTATATAACCACACATGTACAGTATAACTCAAATATTATTTCTGCAGTGGGGTTATATTACACAGTATAATCCAGTTATCCCTTTAATGCCAAATCATACAGAGCTAAGATTCAGAAATGTTTTCAGTTCTGCATAAAGCAACTCTGCTGCCTTTCTCACAGTGATCAAATGCAAATTATTAGTAATAACATGTCGAATGAAGGTAACCACAGGGCAATAGCATTGTGAGAATTGTAGTTTGAACTGCCGACTGTTGGAACATACCATAGTCTGTCCAATATCTTAGTCTTATATTTTTCTCCCAGTTCAGCACTAGGGATGCTTAGATTTTCTTTTCTGAGCAATTGCTAGGACAGCCGATTTGACTTGCTATTCCTCATTGATATAGTGCCATATGTCACATAGCGGTCCGCTGTGAGCAACGTCCAGCTGAGAGCCAGGAACTTAGCATAAAGGAGAACTTAAGGCACACCTGCCTCGTATAGTTCAGTTGAATCGCACTAGAGTTTGTTTGCCCCTTGGTGGGGTTTGTTTGGGCAGGTGAGAACGCGGCAATCGGACCAAACAAGCGTACCGAGACCTCCTTGATGATGTGTTCTCGGCTCTGGAGTGGTTCCAACTATATATACTCCTCCAGTCTGAGCTAGTGTCTCCTGTTGTCAGGTGTGCTTTGTAATCGGCGATGCGGCAGAACATACAAACTGTAGCACCTCGCAGTGTTTCTCTCACAGAAATAGACTGCGGTCAAGCTCGTTGTCCGTCACTCACATCTCCGTGGTCGAACCAGTCGCCGCTAAAGTGAGAGACAGACGCCGGCAGAGCAGAGCGAAGTCCTCGGTGATCAGAGCAGACGTAACGTTGCTCGCGAAACAATGTCTGTTTATTTAAATGAAATGAGCTGGTTTGCAAGAAATAGGCACTAGTCCACACAAGACATTCTTCCTGTACTTACTTTCCTGCACTAATCCGTAATTAGCATCACCGTCAATCAGAAGATTTTCCAAAAACCTGGCACTGAAACAAGTACACAAATTGCATCTCGTGATAAAACAAGAGTCGTTAAATTCCTTCAGATATATTTGGAAAATGTTGCAGTGGTGACGCAGGGTTCAAGGACGTCGTACATCATTACAAATCTGGCAAAAAACAACATAAATGGCAAAAACTGAGACATATTGTGGACCATGTGTTTATACAATTAAGGGATGCAACATTTTGATCCATTTTTCATCCATGACAGCTTTTGGAAATGTTAACATACATGAATCTAGGCTGATTACAGGCAGTGTTCTTTGTGAAACAGAAAAGAAAGTATTTGATACTCCAAAAAAAAGGATGTCAAACACATTGTATATGTTAAATATCACTTTAAACCACCTTGATACATCTCCCGCACAGCATCTGTTTTGACTTTAAAGTGTCAACAAAGGATCAGAGTGGCGTTTTTTTCATGAAGTTTTGGAAACCACACTGTAGTGCATTGATACATTTTAAAGCGGGATGATTTAAAGAGGTGAAACAATGACAGAAAACTCAGTGGGAAAGCAACAAAAACAAAACAAAAACGTGCAGATGTGGGGGTAAAATATGAAATGTACAGTCTAGTTGCTTTCCTGCCCAGATATGAGCTGCAGACCGTAAAACAGTGCAGGGACAAGAAAATATCAAATGATCACGGCATTTTCTCAGTAGAAACATTTGATAATCCCATGTGATTTGCAGGTTTAAATTGAGATTTCAACTGCACTTAAACAACATATTTCAGTATGAAGTAGATCCTAACTCTGTTCCTCTGTTCATGTGAGTCAACAAAATCTTGTCTAGGCTCGATTTTATCAGCGTCTAACAGGCCCGTATCCAGGATTTAGCAAGGTCCACATTTCTTTTTTATTTCCCTGATCTAAATCTAAAATATTGCGCATTTTGAGATGTTTAGAGAACAACTATTGTGTAACAGTAGCTTCAAATGCGAGACTAGTTGACACTTTACTCAAAAACCACCACGCTGACCAAAGATCGTGTAGTTATGACAAGATAATCCACTTCCCCGCCCACTCAGTCACCCAGTGCCAACAAGCAAAGATGGTGATGATGATCGGACAGAGCAACAAGTCGTGTCTTGGCGTTGTACAAGTTTATTTTAGGCAGCTAAATCACTTCTCTTTTTTTGGAGGGGGGGAATTAATACCGAGGTCCGGACCTCGGTTTCCTCGTGGCGTCTAATGTTTCTCCTCAATCTGGATTTAGATGTGATATTAACTAGTACTACAGGCAAGAGGTCAAATATGTATTTTTGATTTGGGGGTAAACCGTCCCTTTAATGTATCATTGAGCTGAATAATTGTCATATGCACATTTAAGGAGGTTAGGCTACTTTCCTACCCTGGAAATCCAGAGTTGTTGCAAGAACACAATTGTAATTTGCTCAGCGAGTCCCTCTGGCATTCAGTAATGATGCTCATTAACTATGCCCTGGTAGCCGAGCTGCACCAATCACATCGCTGTATCTGATATAGGCGGGCCAGAGGCCAGCTGCACCAATCACATCACTGAATCTGATATAGGCAGGCCAGAGGTGAGCTAAACAGATGACGACAGTTTAATCTACCAGTTAGCTCCTCTGGTAGCTAAGAGTTTAATCTACCAGTTAGCTCCTCTGGTAGCTAAGAGATTAATCTACCAGTTAGCTCCTCTGGTAGCTAAGAGTTTAATCTACCAGTTAGCTCCTCTGGTAGCTAAGAGATTAATCTACCAGTTAGCTCCTCTGGTAGCTAAGAGATTAATCTACCAGTTAGCTCCTCTGGTAGCTAAGCGTACAGGGTGGGGTTACGTCACCCTGTGTATTGTTGTGATTGGTCGTAGTGTTATCCAATTGCGTGCAATGAGATTTTCAAATGCATGCTTGGTGCTGCCCCTCGAGTTGGGCCAGTTTCATTACTATATGCGGGACCCTTAATCTTTTGGATTTGGGTCTGGATTTCCAGGCCACTACTTCCCCAACAAAAGACGCAAAAGAAGAGGGAAGAGTAAATGATGCCTATAGGCTAAATGTATGCTGACTCAGACATAATTAGAAAAGTTGATCCAAAGGAGAATAAATATATGAAAGCAATACAGAATGCCTGAGAGCCTTACTGCAATATATTTCATTGTTTTATATTTTTAATTGTCCCCTATGTTTCCCTTTACATATAGATATTTTCAGCATAAATTGATTCAAAAAAAGGTAGAAATAGGTGCATAATAATTCACCAGAATGCAGGAAATTAAGTTTGTAATGTTCAAAATTGTCTGGGACCCCCGACCCCCTGAAACAAAACCTTGGCCTTTGGGTTGCCAGGCCAGTTATGATTAGGCCAAATGTTGGTGCCATCTAACTAACATCTACAAACTGGAAGCTAAAATTAACATACACTGGCTATTACCATGCTGGGCAAGCCAATTGCTGTTTTGCATTGCATTCAGTTTATTTAAATAGGTCCAGGCTAAGACCAGAACCTCCTCAAGTCCTAGAAACGCCCCTGAGTGACAATTCTGTTTTCTATTTTCAGAAGCTGCTGGCTCAAGTTTTACACACAGTCCTGCATTGTGTCCTTTGCTTTTTATGTATTGTTTTAGTCATAACAACAGAAATAAGGGTCTTTAAAAAGATAAATCAGCCTTTCTCCTACAAATACAAACACAAGCAATGTTAACATGACTTTTTAAAACAAACAACTTAGAAATCAGAACTGTATTGGGACACAAAACAAGTAAACAGTTTTTATACTGATTAACTTTACCGTTATTTTTTTTTTTTTTAATTTAAGAAAACGATGAATATTAATTGCATTTAATCTACATTAAATTTCAACCAGTTAAAATGCAATTTGTCCTGTCCAGAACAAAAAAGTTGTATCATGTTACGTCATTTTGGTATGAAATACTGGCTTCAAAATATAATTGACCTAACAAGACTGGAAAGAAATTTGTGCCTTTTACAAAAACACTATAACCAAGAGTTATTGTGGGATGGGAGGGGGGGGCACGTGTCCCTTATTTTGTCCCGCCACACTTTCACAGTTGCACTTTGATTTTCTCTAAATATCTCTCAGCAGTGACTCCTCTGATAGTCCAGCTGATAAAATGCAAACGAGAGAAGATTTGAGTTCATACGTTCATCTGAGTTGCCTACATTGACTACTATTTTTTTTGGCCCTCCGGTTCAAGAGGAAGACTACAGTACGTCCAACTCCTCTTTATGGGTAAATAACACATTATTTACGTTGTAGACACAGGCCGAGAGCATGACGAGCATATCTTTCAACAAATATTTTGCCAAAAATCTATATTTTGAGTATCAAACACTCAGTCACCCCCTGTGGTCTTGAAAGAAGTTTGAAAAAGGTTTTGTACTTTACTCCTTAACTGCAGACGGCAGATGCGGTCGAAGACGATCAAATACAATTTATTTTTTGAAATGTCCATAGAAACTTTATAATCCCGGCCCTCTGCAAAAAAGTCCACTTTTCCACAGTTGCTTTGTGTGTTCAGCATGTTTCAAACTTATATCTTCACCAAAATGTGGCAGAATATATAAGAGCGGTGAGAATTAATCACAGTAAATGTGTTGTAAAACCAAAACCACGAGTCAAATGGAAACAAAATAACTCAGTAGAGCTGCAGAGTGGCTAATACTTCTCTGTGGTTTGTTAACATCAACCCTTTTCACATTTACACATACATCATTTTGTTTAATGCTAATGTAAAAAAATAACTGTTGTGGAGCTTTAATAACTTTATATTAAATAATATACAGAATCTATAAATTTTCTTTTGTCAAATTTTCCTAACAACTAATATCAAGTGTTTATAACAACTAATATCAAGTGTTTACAACAACTAATATCAAGTGTTTATGACTACTAATATCAAGTGTTTATAACAACTTCTATCAAGTGTTTATAACTACTAATATCAAGTGTTTATGACTACTAACATCAAGTGGTTATAACAACTAATATCAAGTGTTTACAACAACTAATATCAACTGTGTATAACAACTAATATCAAGCGTTTATGACTACTAATATCGAGTGTTTATAACAACTTCTATCAAGTGTTTATAACTACTAATATCAAGTGTTTATAACTACTAATATCAAGTGTTTACAACCAATATCAACTGTTTATAACAACTAATATCAAGTGTTTATAACAACTAATATCAAGTGTTTATAACTACTAATATCAAGTGTTTATGACTACTAATATCAAGTGTTTATAACAACGTCTATCAAGTGTTTATAACTACTAATATCAAGTGTTTATGACTACTAACATCAAGTGGTTATAACAACTAATATCAAGTGTTTACAACAACTAATATCAACTGTGTATAACAACTAATATCAAGCGTTTATGACTACTAATATCGAGTGTTTATAACAACTTCTATCAAGTGTTTATAACTACTAATATCAAGTGTTTATAACAACTAATATCAAGTGTTTACAACCAATATCAACTGTTTATAACAACTAATATCAAGTGTTTATAACAACTAATATCAAGTGTTTATAACTACTAATATCAAGTGTTTATGACTACTAATATCAAGTGTTTATAACAACTTATATCAAGTGTTTATAACTACTAATATCAAGTGTTTATGACTACTAACATCAAGTGGTTATAACAACTAATATCAAGTGTTTACAACAACTAATATCAACTGTGTATAACAACTAATATCAAGCGTTTATGACTACTAATATCGAGTGTTTATAACAACTTCTATCAAGTGTTTATAACTACTAATATCAAGTGTTTATAACTACTAATATCAAGTGTTTACAACCAATATCAACTGTTTATAACAACTAATATCAAGTGTTTATAACAAATACTATCAAGTCTTTATAACAACTAATATCAAGTGTTTATAACAACTAATATCAAGTGTTTATAACAACTAATATCAAGTGTTTATAACTACTAATATCAAGTGTTTACAACAACTAATATCAACTGTTTATAACAACTAATATCAAGTGTTTATAACTACTAATATCAAGTGTTTATAACTACTAATATCAAGTGTTTATAACAACTAATATCAAGTGTTTACAACCAATATCAAGTGTTTACAACAACTAATATCAACTGTTTATAACAACTAATATCAAGTGTTTATAACAACTAATATCAAGTGTTTATAACAACTAATATCAAGTGTTTATGACTACTAATATCAAGTGTTTATAACAACTTCTATCAAGTGTTTACAACTACTAATATCAAGTGTTTATAACAACTAATATCAAGTGTTAACAACCAATATCAAGTGTTTATAACAACTAATATCAAGTGTTTATGACTACTTATATCGAGTGTTTAAAACAACTTCTATCAAGTGTTTATAACTAATATCAAGTGTTTATAACAACTAATATCAAGTGTTTACAACCAATATCAAGTGTTTATAACAACTAATATCAAGTGTTTATAACTACTAATATCAAGTGTTTACAACCAATATCAAGTGTTTATAACAACTAATATCAAGTGTTTACAACCACTAATATCAACTGTTTATAACAACTAATATCAAGTGTTTATGACTACTAATATCGAGTGTTTATAACAACTTCTATCAAGTGTTTATGACTACTAATATCGAGTGTTTATAACAACTTCTATCAAGTGTTTATAACTACTAATATCAAGTGTTTATGACTACTAATATCAAGTGTTTATAACAACTAATATCAAGTGTTTACAACAACTAATATCAACTGTTTATAACAACTAATATCAAGTGTTTACAACAACTAATATCAACTGTTTATAACAATTAATATCAAGTGTTTATGACTACTAATATCGAGTGTTTATAACAACTTCTATCAAGTGTTTACAACTACTAATATCAAGTGTTTATAACAACTAATATCAAGTGTTTACAACCAATATCAAGTGTTTATAACAACTAATATCAAGTGTTTATGACTACTAATATCGAGTGTTTATAACAACTTCTATCAAGTGTTTACAACTACTAATATCAAGTGTTTATAACAACTAATATCAAGTGTTTACAACCAATATCAAGTGTTTATAACAACTAATATCAAGTGTTTATGACTACTAATATCAAGTGTTTATAACTACTAATATCAAGTGTTTACAACCAATATCAAGTGTTTATAACAACTAATATCAAGTGTTTATAACTACTAATATCAAGTGTTTATGACTACTAATATCGAGTGTTTATAACAACTTCTATCAAGTGTTTATGACTACTAATATCGAGTGTTTATAACAACTTCTATCAAGTGTTTATAACTACTAATATCAAGTGTTTATGACCACTTAATATCAAGTCTTTATAACAACTAATATCAAGTGTTTACAACCAATATCAAGTGTTTATAACAACTAATATCAAGTGTTTATAACTACTAATATCAAGTGTTTACAACACCTAATATCAACTGTTTATAACAACTAATATCTAGTGTTTACAACAACTAATATCAACTGTTTATAACAACTAATATCAAGTGTTTATGACTACTAATATCAAGTGTTTACAACTAATATCAAGTGTTTATGACTACTAATATCAAGTGTTTACAACCAATATCAAGTGTTTATAACAACTAATATCAAGTGTTTATAACTACTAATATCAAGTGTTTACAACAACTAATATCAACTGTTTATAACAACTAATATCAAGTGTTTATAACTACTAATATCAAGTGTTTATAACTACTAATATCAAGTGTTAACAACCAATATCAAGTGTTTACAACAATTAATATCAACTGTTTATAACAACTAATATCAAGTGTTTATAACAACTAATATCAAGTGTTTATAACAACTAATATCAAGTGTTTATGACTACTAATATCAAGTGTTTATAACAACTTCTATCAAGTGTTTACAACTACTAATATCAAGTGTTTATAACAACTAATATCAAGTGTTAACAACCAATATCAAGTGTTTATAACAACTAATATCAAGTGTTTATGACTACTTATATCGAGTGTTTAAAACAACTTCTATCAAGTGTATATAACTAATATCAAGTGTTTATAACAACTAATATCAAGTGTTTATGACTACTTATATCAACTGTTTATAACAAATAATATCAAGAGTTTATGACTACTAATATCAAGTGTTTATAACTACTAATATCAAGTGTTTACAACCAATTTCAAGTGTTTATAACAACTAATATCAAGTGTTTATAACTACTAATATCAAGTGTTTACAACCAATGTCAAGTGTTTATAACAACTAATATCAAGTGTTTTTTAACTACTAATATCAAGTGTTTACAACCAATATCAAGTGTTTATAACAACTAATATCAAGTGTTTACAACCAATATCAAGTGTTTACAACAACTAATATCAACTGTTTATAACAACTAATATCAAGTGTTTACAACAACTAATATCAACTGTTTATAACAACTAATATCAAGTGTTTATGACTACTAATATCGAGTGTTTATAACAACTTCTATCAAGTGTTTACAACTACTAATATCAAGTGTTTATAACAACTAATATCAAGTGTTTACAACCACTAATATCAACTGTTTACAACTACTAATATCAAGTGTTTATGACTACTAATATCAAGTGTTTATAACTACTAATATCAACTGTTTATAACAACTAATATCAAGTGTTTACAACAACTAATATCAACTGTTTATAACAACTAATATCAAGTGTTTATGACTACTAATATCGAGTGTTTATGACTACTAATATCAAGTGTTTATAACTACTAATATCAAGTGTTTACAAGCAATATCAAGTGTTTATAACAACTAATATCAAGTGTTTATAACTACTAATATCAAGTGTTTACAACCAATATCAAGTGTTTATAACAACTAATATCAAGTGTTTACAACCACTAATATCAACTGTTTACAACTACTAATATCAAGTGTTTATGACTTCTAATATCCAGTGTTTATAACAACTAATATCAAGTGTTTACAACAACTAATATCAACTGTTTATAACAATTAATATCAAGTGTTTATGACAACTAATATCGAGTATTTATAACAACTTCTATCAAGTGTTTATAACTACTAATATCAAGTGTTTACAACCAATATCATGTGTTTACAACACCTAATATCAACTGTTTATAACAACTAATATCTAGTGTTTACAACAACTAATATCAACTGTTTATAACAACTAATATCAAGTGTTTATGACTACTAATATATAATAAATGGCGTTCCACCAAACTGGAAGAATCTCGTGTGGATTGGCAAGATAGTCTAAAAAATTATAGGAGGGCCCTCAGAAATGCCAGATCAGACTATTACTCAACACTAATAGAAGAAAATAAGAACAACCCAAGGTTTCTTTTCAGCACTGTAGCCAGGCTGACAGATAGTCACAGCTCTATTGAGCCATCTATTCCTATAGCTCTGAGCAGTGATGACTTCATGACCTTTTTTAATGATAAAATTATAACAATTAGAGAAAAAATTCATCACCTTCTGCCCACAGCTTCCAACGACTCACCATTGGGCGCAGGAGGGCTAGAGAGAACGATAAGACCTGATACTTATTTAGACGGCTTTTATCCTTTAGACCTCCAACAATCGCCTAGTTTTTATTATACTAATAAAGTGTTTTTAAAACCAAAGATACATTTTTACGTGTAAGTAAGTATTAGCCTCACGCTAATTTATCAAGACTAGGCCTACCGGCTAAACTAACGCTAGCCTCATGGCAACCTCTACACCTGGCGAGTCCCCACTCCCCCTCAGGATTTCCTCGTTGTTCAATAATACAAACAAAGAAATTGCTGACCTCAGGGAAGATGTTCGTCGGCTTTCCGAGGACTTAAAAACCAAAGATGCTTTGTTAACCGCCTGCTTGGACGTGGCTCATAATCAGTCGCTCCGGATCTCATCTCTCTCGGCGGCCTTCCAGGATACCGCGCCATGGGACCCAGCTGCCTGCCCACGCCCATCGTCCTGCTCGACACCGGTTATCAAGCCACCCTGGACTGAGGTGGTTTGCGGCCGAAAGAGAGCCTCGGGTAGGGCTCCATCGCCTCCTGCCCTCAGCCTCTCCAACCGCTTCAATGCTTTGTCGGAGTCGGAGCCGGTGGTGGCCAGTGCGGCTCACCGGGCTCGCCCCGCTTCAAAGCAGACTGACCAGCCGTCGTCACGGAAGACGATTGCTACCGCGCGGCGAAAGCTTCTGAGGGATGCGGTAGTCAGACGGTCCGGTGGCCTACACTGCCTGGATCGGCCAAATGACAACGTTCCTCAAAAACAATCTCCACAACCGAACGGTAAGCATTCTTCCTCTTCTTTTCCTTGTCCATCTGAAACCGACACTGACTGTTTTGCTCCCGTCACCGGCTACCCACACCCCCCCACTCCTCGTCCGCTCTTCCCCCTAACCACAGTAATTATTGGGGACTCCATCACTAGAGACCTACGGTTTCATAATGCTGTCACACACTGTTTTCCCGGAGCCAAAGTTGCAGACATCCTGGCTAAAGTTATGGACCTGATACCCTCATTTCCGACCTCTATCAAACGCATCGTGGTCCATTGTGGACATAACGACATGTCCACTCGGATTCAGGAGTGTGAGCGCACAAGGCGAGACTTTACCACTCTCATTGAGGCTTTAAAAAGCACTGGGAAGTCGGTTTTTATTTCGGGCCCACTTCCATCTCTAGGTCGCGGATCAGGCCTCTTTAGCAGACTACTCTCCCTTAACACCTGGCTCCAGCTCACATGCAGTATTCACAGGATAGGTTTTATTGACAACTTCAATCTGTTTTGGGAACGTGGCTCCCTGTTCAGCAGGGATGGGATTCATCCCAATACACGCGGAAGCCAGATGCTACGTGGAAATTTGCACCACGCCCTGCATACCCAGACCTCTGATTGACTGTTTACATCCCGTAAACACTCCCACAAGCACACTGACCAGACACACTCTCCCAAAGTCAATAATCAGAGATACAGCGCTACACGCCCCTCTGTGCTCCCTTCAGAGCAATCACCCATTCATAATCCCATAACCACCGTGTCTGTCCCCCGACTGAGACCGTTTAAACCAAACGCTAACAAAAGAGGTGCTATACTAAACAACCTAATTGGAATTAAAACAACCACTGCAACGATAGAACAGAATAGGAAAATCAAATGTGGACTATTAAATATTAGATCTCTGTCATCGAAAGCATTATTGGTAAACGAATTGATATCAGATAACCACATTGACTTATTCTGCCTCACCGAAACCTGGCTGGGCCATGACGAATATGTTAGTTTAAACGAAGCCACTCCTCCCAGTCATAATAATACCCAAATTCCACGAGGCTCAGGCCGAGGAGGGGGAGTTGCAGCCATATTTGACTCGAGCCTGTTAATTAATCCTAAACCTAAACTAAATTATAACTCGTTTGAAAGCCTTGTTCTTAATCTTCAACACCCAACATGGAAAACAGTACAGCCAATTATATTCGTTGTTGTTTACCGAGCACCAGGTCCATATTCTGAGTTTTTATCTGAATTCTCAGAGTTTTTATCATGCATAGTCCTTCAATCAGACAAAGTACTTATTGTAGGTGATTTTAATATCCATGTGGACATTGAGAGCAATAGCCTTAGTACTGCTTTCAATTCACTGCTAGATTCTATTGGTTTCAGTCAGAGGGTGCATAAGGCCACGCACTGTTTTAACCACACCCTCGACCTTGTGCTAGAATATGGCATCAAAATTGACGATTTAATAGTATTTCCGCAGAATCCTTTATTATCAGACCATTTTTTAATAACTTTCGAATTCCTACTACCAGACTATACGAAATTAAATAAAAGTTTCTACACTAGATGCTTATCTGACAGTGCTATAGCTAAATTTAAGGAAGCTATTCCAACAGCACTTAACTCAATGTCATGCCTTAATATAACAGAGGACTGTTATGTTAACTCTAGTCCCTCCCAACTTGATAACTTTGTAGACGCTGCTACGGCCTGCCTACGGACTACTTTAGACTCGGTTGCTCCTCTCAAAAAGAAGATGATGAAGGAAAGGAAACTAGCACCTTGGTATAACTCCCAAACTCGCAAATTAAAACAAATCTCACGAAAACTTGAAAGTAAATGGCGTTCCACCAAACTGGAAGAATCTCGTGTGGATTGGCAAGATAGTCTAAAAAATTATAGGAGGGCCCTCAGAAATGCCAGATCAGACTATTACTCAACACTAATAGAAGAAAATAAGAACAACCCAAGGTTTCTTTTCAGCACTGTAGCCAGGCTGACAGATAGTCACAGCTCTATTGAGCCATCTATTCCTATAGCTCTGAGCAGTGATGACTTCATGACCTTTTTTAATGATAAAATTATAACAATTAGAGAAAAAATTCATCACCTTCTGCCCACAGCTTCCAACGACTCACCATTGGGCGCAGGAGGGCTAGAGAGAACGATAAGACCTGATACTTATTTAGACGGCTTTTATCCTTTAGACCTCCAACAATTAATGTTAAGGGTCTCTTCAGCTAAGCCAACTACCTGTCTCTTAGACCCCATTCCAACGAAGCTACTTAAAGAAGCACTACCCGTGGTCAATACCACATTACTAGATACGATCAATATGTCCTTATTAACGGGTCACGTACCGCAGTCTTTTAAAGTAGCTGTGATAAAACCTATTCTGAAAAAACCCACCCTCGACCCTGAGGTCTTAGCCAACTATAGACCTATATCTAACCTCCCGTTTCTCTCCAAAATCCTTGAGAAGGTAGTCGCTAATCAATTGTGTGACTTTCTGCATAGAAATAGTCTATTTGAAGACTTTCAGTCAGGATTTAGAATGCATCATAGCACAGAGACGGCACTGGTGAAAATCACTAACGACCTTCTAACTGCTGCTGACAAAGGACTTGTCTCCATACTTGTCTTATTAGATCTTAGTGCTGCATTCGACACTGTTGACCATACCATCCTCTTACAGAGACTGGAACATTTAGTTGGCATTAAAGGAATCGCACTAAGCTGGTTTAAGTCCTATTTTTCTGAGCGATCCCAATTTGTTAATATTAACGATAAACCATCCAAATACGCTAAAGTTAGCCATGGCGTTCCTCAAGGCTCAGTGCTTGGACCAATTCTATTCTCTTTATATATGCTTCCTCTAGGCAATATTATTAGGAAACACTCAATTAACTTTCACTGTTACGCAGACGACACCCAATTATATCTGTCAATCAAGCCAGACGAAAGCGGTCAGTTAGCTAAACTTCAAGCGTGCATTAAAGATATAAAATCCTGGATGACCCACAATTTTCTGATGTTGAACTCAAACAAAACGGAAGTTATTGTGCTGGGACCCAAGCACCACCGAACTTCATTATCTAAATATATAGCTACCCTAGATGGTATTGCCCTGGCCTCCAGCACTACTGTCAGAAATCTAGGAGTTATTTTTGACCAGGATCTATCCTTTAATGCCCACTTAAAACAAACCTCAAGAACAGCCTTTTTCCATCTTCGTAACATTGCCAAAATCAGGAACATCCTGTCTCAAAACGATGCTGAAAAACTAGTCCATGCATTCGTAACTTCCCGGCTGGACTACTGTAATTCTTTACTATCAGGCTGCTCAAATAAGTCCCTCAAGACCCTCCAGCTGATCCAGAATGCTGCAGCACGTGTTCTGACAAGAACTAACAAAAGAGATCACATTTCTCCTGTATTAGCTTCTCTGCATTGGCTTCCTGTAAAATCCAGGATTGAATTTAAAATCCTTCTCCTGACCTACAAAGCACTAAATGGTCAAGCACCATCATACATAGAAGAGCTTTTAGTACGTTATTGTCCCACTAGAGCACTGCGCTCCCAGAACTCAGAGCTACTTGTGGTTCCTAGAGTCTCTAAAAGTAGAGTGGGAGCCAGAGCCTTCAGCTACCAGGCCCTCTCCTGTGGAACCAGCTCCCAACTTGGGTTCGGGGGGCTGACACCGTCGCCACATTTAAGAATAAACTGAAAACCATCATCTTTGATAAAGCTTATAGTTAGGGAGTGAGGAGTTGCAGCATAGTAGAGTAGAGTAGAGGGAGGCAGGAAGTACAAGCCCGTTCCGGCAGGGGAGAGTACGAGCCCGGTCCAGGGCCCCTCTCTTTAGCCTGCCTCTCTTAGTTATGCTATTATGACTCTAGACTGCTGTGGGAAGCTCCTTCCAAGGACACAATGAGCCGCTCCCTCTTCTCTCTTTTCACTTGTCTCCTTTTGTGTGCATCTTAGTCCCAGAAATGCCTGTTACTAACCTAGCTCTGGGGAGTTTTCTCCCCGGAGTCCCTTTGTTTCTTCTTCACCCAGAACATCGCCTTGGAATTGGGTGGCACCTACACCGGGGTCCTGGGTGCAGCTGACGCTATGGACTTACTACACCCTGCTACGCTCTGCGTTTCCCCGCAGTGTCCGACTGCGTCCTGCCGCGTCCAACCGCGTCCACCCAGGCTGCTGTGCCACACTACACCCCGTAACGCCCTGCTGTGCCCTACTATGACATGAACTACTATGACTACCATTGTGATCACTGCTTCACTATCTTTATTATGACTATTATTGCCACCATTCACCACTCCCCCAACTGGTGCCGTCAGACACCGCCTACCAAGAGTCTGGGTCTGTCCGAGGTTTCTTCCTAACAAAAAAAGGGAGTTTTTCCTTGCCACTGTCGCTATAGCTACTGCTAATGCTTGCTCTTGAGGCAACCACTGTAATAGTTGGGGCTTCGTAAAGTACAGAGTTTGGTCTAGACCTACTCTATCTGTAAAGTGTCTCGAGATATCTCTTGTTATGATTTGATACTATAAATAAAATTGAATTGAAATTGAATTAATATCAAGTGTTTACAACTAATATCAAGTGTTTATGACTACTAATATCAAGTGTTTACAACCAATATCAAGTGTTTATAACAACTAATATCAAGTGTTTATAACTACTAATATCAAGTGTTTACAACAACTAATATCAACTGTTTATAACAACTAATATCAAGTGTTTATAACTACTAATATCAAGTGTTTATAACTACTAATATCAAGTGTTTATAACAACTAATATCAAGTGTTTACAACCAATATCAAGTGTTTACAACAATTAATATCAACTGTTTATAACAACTAATATCAAGTGTTTATAACAACTAATATCAAGTGTTTATAACAACTAATATCAAGTGTTTATGACTACTAATATCAAGTGTTTATAACAACTTCTATCAAGTGTTTACAACTACTAATATCAAGTGTTTATAACAACTAATATCAAGTGTTAACAACCAATATCAAGTGTTTATAACAACTAATATCAAGTGTTTATGACTACTTATATCGAGTGTTTAAAACAACTTCTATCAAGTGTTTATAACTAATATCAAGTGTTTATAACAACTAATATCAAGTGTTTATGACTACTTATATCAACTGTTTATAACAAATAATATCAAGAGTTTATGACTACTAATATCAAGTGTTTATAACTACTAATATCAAGTGTTTACAACCAATTTCAAGTGTTTATAACAACTAATATCAAGTGTTTATAACTACTAATATCAAGTGTTTACAACCAATGTCAAGTGTTTATAACAACTAATATCAAGTGTTTATAACTACTAATATCAAGTGTTTACAACCAATATCAAGTGTTTATAACAACTAATATCAAGTGTTTACAACCAATATCAAGTGTTTACAACAACTAATATCAACTGTTTATAACAACTAATATCAAGTGTTTACAACAACTAATATCAACTGTTTATAACAACTAATATCAAGTTTTTATGACTACTAATATCGAGTGTTTATAACAACTTCTATCAAGTGTTTACAACTACTAATATCAAGTGTTTATAACAACTAATATCAAGTGTTTATGACTACTAATATCAAGTGTTTATAACAACTTCTATCAAGTGTTTACAACTACTAATATCAAGTGTTTATAACAACTAATATCAAGTGTTTACAACCAATATCAAGTGTTTATAACAACTAATATCAAGTGTTTATGACTACTAATATCGAGTGTTTATAACAACTTCTATCAAGTGTTTACAACTACTAATATCAAATGTTTATAACAACTAATATCAAGTGTTTATGACTACTAATATCAACTGTTTATAACAACTAATATCAAGTGTTTACAACAACTAATATCAACTGTTTATAACAACTAATATCAAGTGTTTATGACTACTAATATCGAGTGTTTATGACTACTAATATCAAGTGTTTATAACTACTAATATCAAGTGTTTACAACCAATATCAAGTGTTTATAACAACTAATATCAAGTGTTTATAACTACTAATATCAAGTGTTTACAACCAATATCAAGTGTTTATAACAACTAATATCAAGTGTTTACAACCACTAATATCAACTGTTTATAACAACTAATATCAAGTGTTTATGACTACTAATATCGAGTGTTTATAACAACTTCTATCAAGTGTTTATGACTACTAATATCGAGTGTTTATAACAACTTCTATCAAGTGTTTATAACTACTAATATCAAGTGTTTATGACTACTAATATCAAGTGTTTATAACAACTAATATCAATTGTTTACAACAACTAATATCAACTGTTTATAACAACTAATATCAAGTGTTTACAACAACTAATATCAACTGTTTATAACAACTAATATCAAGTGTTTATGACTACTAATATCGAGTGTTTATAACAACTTCTATCAAGTGTTTACAACTACTAATATCAAGTGTTTATAACAACTAATATCAAGTGTTTACAACCAATATCAAGTGTTTATAACAACTAATATCAAGTGTTTATGACTACTAATATCAAGTGTTTATGACTACTAATATCAAGTGTTTACAACCAATATCAAGTGTTTATAACAACTAATATCAAGTGTTTATAACTACTAATATCAAGTGTTTATGACTACTAATATCAAGTGTTTACAACAACTAATATCAACTGTTTATAACAACTAATATCAAGTGTTTATAACTACTAATATCAAGTGTTTATGACTACTAATATCGAGTGTTTATAACAACTTCTATCAAGTGTTTATAACTACTAATATCAAGTGTTTATAACAAGTAATATCAAGTGTTTACAACCAATATCAAGTGTTTACAACAACTAATATCAACTGTTTATAACAACTAATATCAAGTGTTTATGACTACTAATATCGAGTGTTTATAACAACTTCTATCAAGTGTTTACAACTACTAATATCAAGTGTTTATGACTACTAATATCCAGTGTTTATAACAACTAATATCAAGTGTTTACAACAACTAATATCAACTGTTTATAACAATTAATATCAAGTGTTTATGACAACTAATATCGAGTATTTATAACAACTTCTCTCAAGTGTTTATAACTACTAATATCAAGTGTTTACAACCAATATCAAGTGTTTACAACACCTAATATCAACTGTTTATAACAACTAATATCAAGTGTTTACAACAACTAATATCAACTGTTTATAACAACTAATATCAAGTGTTTATGACTACTAATATCAAGTGTTTACAACCAATATCAAGTGTTTATAACAACTAATATCAAGTGTTTATAACTACTAATATCAAGTGTTTACAACAACTAATATCAACTGTTTATAACAACTAATATCAAGTGTTTATAACTACTAATATCATGTGTTTATAACTACTAATATCAAGTGTTTATAACAACTAATATCAAGTGTTTACAACCAATATCAAGTGTTTACAACAATTAATATCAACTGTTTATAACAACTAATATCAAGTGTTTATAACAACTAATATCAAGTGTTTATAACATCTAATATCAAGTGTTTATGACTACTAATATCAAGTGTTTATAACAACTTCTATCAAGTGTTTACAACTACTAATATCAAGTGTTTATAACAACTAATATCAAGTGTTAACAACCAATATCAAGTGTTTATAACAACTAATATCAAGTGTTTATGACTACTTATATCGAGTGTTTAAAACAACTTCTATCAAGTGTTTATAACTAATATCAAGTGTTTATAACAACTAATATCAAGTGTTTATGACTACTAATATCGAGTGTTTATAACAACTTCTATCAAGTGTTTACAACTACTAATATCAAGTGTTTATAACAACTAATATCAAGTGTTTACAACCAATATCAAGTGTTTATAACAACTAATATCAAGTGTTTATGACTACTAATATCAAGTGTTTATAACTACTAATATCAAGTGTTTACAACCAATATCAACTGTTTATAACAACTAATATCAAGTGTTTATAACAAATACTATCAAGTCTTTATAACAACTAATATCAAGTGTTTATAACTACTAATATCAGGTGTTTATAACAACTTCTATCAAGTGTTTATAACAACTAATATCAAGTGTTTACAACAACTAATATCAAGTGTTTATGACTACTAATATCGAGTGATTATAACAACTTCTATCAAGTGTTTACAACCAATATCAAGTGTTTATAACAACTAATATCAAGTGATTATAACTATTAATATGAAGTGTGTATAAGTACTAATATCAAGTGTTTATAACTACTAATATCAAGTGTTTATAACAACTAATATCAAGTGTTTATAACAACTAATATCAAGTGTTTATAACAACTAATATCAAGTGTGTATAACTACTAATATCAAGTGTTTATAACTACTAATATCAAGTGTTTATAACTACTAATATCAAGTGTTTACAACAACTAATATCAAGTGTTTACAACAACTAATATCAACTGTTTATAACAACTAATATCAAGTGTTTATGACTACTAATATCGAGTGTTTATAACAACTTCTATCAAGGGTTTACAACTACTAATGTCAAGTGTTTATAACAACTAATATCAAGTGTTTACAACCAATATCAAGTGATTATAACAACTAATATCAAGTGTTTATGAATACTTATATCGAGTGTTTATAACAACTTCTATCAAGTGTTTATAACTAATATCAAGTGTTTATAACAACTAATATCAAGTGTTTATGACTACTTATATCAACTGTTTATAACAACTATATCAAGAGTTTATGACTACTAATATCAAGTGTTTATAACTACTAATATCAAGTGTTTACAACCAATATCAAGTGTTTATAACAACTAATATCAAGAGTTTATGACTACTAATATCAAGTGTTATAACAACTTCTATCAAGTGTTTATAACTACTAATATCAACTGTTTACAACAACTAATATCAACTGTTTATAACAACTAATATCAAGTGATTATGACTACTAATATCGAGTGTTTATAACAACTAATATCAAGTGTTTACAACAACTAATATCAACTGTTTATAACAACTAATATCAAGTGATTATGACTACTAATATCGAGTGTTTATAACAACTTCTATCAAGTGTTTACAACTACTAATATCAACTGTTTATAACAACTAATATCAAGTGTTTATGACTACTAATATCAAGTGTTTATAACTACTAATATCAAGTGTTTACAACCAATATCAAGTGTTTATAACTACTAATATCAAGTGTTTACAACCAATATCAAGTGTTTATAACAACTAATATCAAGTGTTTATAACTACTAATATCAAGTGTTTACAACCAATATCAAGTGTTTATAACAACTAATATCAAGTGTTTATGACTACTAATATCGAGTGTTTATAACAACTTCTATCAAGTGTTTACAACTACTAATATCAAATGTTTATAACAACTAATATCAAGTGTTTATGACTACTAATATCAAGTGTTTATAACTACTAATATCAACTGTTTATAACAACTAATATCAAGTGTTTACAACAACTAATATCAACTGTTTATAACAACTAATATCAAGTGTTTATGACTACTAATATCGAGTGTTTATGACTACTAATATCAAGTGTTTATAACTACTAATATCAAGTGTTTACAACCAATATCAAGTGTTTATAACAACTAATATCAAGTGTTTATAACTACTAATATCAAGTGTTTACAACCAATATCAAGTGTTTATAACAACTAATATCAAGTGTTTACAACCACTAATATCAACTGTTTATAACAACTAATATCAAGTGTTTATGACTACTAATATCGAGTGTTTATAACAACTTCTACCAAGTGTTTATGACTACTAATATCGAGTGTTTATAACAACTTCTATCAAGTGTTTATAACTACTAATATCAAGTGTTTATGACTACTAATATCAAGTGTTTATAACAACTAATATCAATTGTTTACAACAACTAATATCAACTGTTTATAACAACTAATATCAAGTGTTTACAACAACTAATATCAACTGTTTATAACAACTAAAATCAAGTGTTTATGACTACTAATATCGAGTGTTTATAACAACTTCTATCAAGTGTTTACAACTACTAATATCAAGTGTTTATAACAACTAATATCAAGTGTTTACAACCAATATCAAGTGTTTATAACAACTAATATCAAGTGTTTATGACTACTAATATCAAGTGTTTATAACTACTAATATCAAGTGTTTACAACCAATATCAAGTGTTTATAACAACTAATATCAAGTGTTTATAACTACTAATATCAAGTGTTTATGACTACTAATATCGAGTGTTTATAACAACTTCTATCAAGTGTTTATGACTACTAATATCGAGTGTTTATAACAACTTCTATCAAGTGTTTATAACAACTAATATCAAGTGTTTATGGCTACTATCGAGTGATTATAACAACTTCTATCAAGTGTTTACAACCAATATCAAGTGTTTATAACAACTAATATCAAGTGATTATAACTATTAATATGAAGTGTGTATAAGTACTAATATCAAGTGTTTATAACTACTAATATCAAGTGTTTATAACAACTAATATCAAGTGTTTATAACAACTAATATCAAGTGTTTATAACAACTAATATCAAGTGTGTATAACTACTAATATCAAGTGTTTATAACTACTAATATCAAGTGTTTATAACTACTAATATCAAGTGTTTACAACAACTAATATCAAGTGTTTACAACAACTAATATCAACTGTTTATAACAACTAATATCAAGTGTTTATGACTACTAATATCGAGTGTTTATAACAACTTCTATCAAGGGTTTACAACTACTAATGTCAAGTGTTTATAACAACTAATATCAAGTGTTTACAACCAATATCAAGTGATTATAACAACTAATATCAAGTGTTTATGAATACTTATATCGAGTGTTTATAACAACTTCTATCAAGTGTTTATAACTAATATCAAGTGTTTATAACAACTAATATCAAGTGTTTATGACTACTTATATCAACTGTTTATAACAACTAATATCAAGAGTTTATGACTACTAATATCAAGTGTTTATAACTACTAATATCAAGTGTTTACAACCAATATCAAGTGTTTATAACAACTAATATCAAGAGTTTATGACTACTAATATCAAGTGTTTATAACAACTTCTATCAAGTGTTTATAACTACTAATATCAACTGTTTACAACAACTAATATCAACTGTTTATAACAACTAATATCAAGTGATTATGACTACTAATATCGAGTGTTTATAACAACTAATATCAAGTGTTTACAACAACTAATATCAACTGTTTATAACAACTAATATCAAGTGATTATGACTACTAATATCGAGTGTTTATAACAACTTCTATCAAGTGTTTACAACTACTAATATCAACTGTTTATAACAACTAATATCAAGTGTTTATGACTACTAATATCAAGTGTTTATAACTACTAATATCAAGTGTTTACAACCAATATCAAGTGTTTATAACTACTAATATCAAGTGTTTACAACCAATATCAAGTGTTTATAACAACTAATATCAAGTGTTTATAACTACTAATATCAAGTGTTTACAACCAATATCAAGTGTTTATAACAACTAATATCAAGTGTTTATGACTACTAATATCGAGTGTTTATAACAACTTCTATCAAGTGTTTACAACTACTAATATCAATGTTTATAACAACTAATATCAAGTGTTTATGACTACTAATATCAAGTGTTTATAACTACTAATATCAACTGTTTATAACAACTAATATCAAGTGTTTACAACAACTAATATCAACTGTTTATAACAACTAATATCAAGTGTTTATGACTACTAATATCGAGTGTTTATGACTACTAATATCAAGTGTTTATAACTACTAATATCAAGTGTTTACAACCAATATCAAGTGTTTATAACAACTAATATCAAGTGTTTATAACTACTAATATCAAGTGTTTACAACCAATATCAAGTGTTTATAACAACTAATATCAAGTGTTTACAACCACTAATATCAACTGTTTATAACAACTAATATCAAGTGTTTATGACTACTAATATCGAGTGTTTATAACAACTTCTATCAAGTGTTTATGACTACTAATATCGAGTGTTTATAACAACTTCTATCAAGTGTTTATAACTACTAATATCAAGTGTTTATGACTACTAATATCAAGTGTTTATAACAACTAATATCAATTGTTTACAACAACTAATATCAACTGTTTATAACAACTAATATCAAGTGTTTACAACAACTAATATCAACTGTTTATAACAACTAATATCAAGTGTTTATGACTACTAATATCGAGTGTTTATAACAACTTCTATCAAGTGTTTACAACTACTAATATCAAGTGTTTATAACAACTAATATCAAGTGTTTACAACCAATATCAAGTGTTTATAACAACTAATATCAAGTGTTTATGACTACTAATATCAAGTGTTTATAACTACTAATATCAAGTGTTTACAACCAATATCAAGTGTTTATAACAACTAATATCAAGTGTTTATAACTACTAATATCAAGTGTTTATGACTACTAATATCGAGTGTTTATAACAACTTCTATCAAGTGTTTATGACTACTAATATCGAGTGTTTATAACAACTTCTATCAAGTGTTTATAACTACTAATATCAAGTGTTTATGACCACTTAATATCAAGTGTTTATAACAACTAATATCAAGTGTTTACAACCAATATCAAGTGTTTATAACAACTAATATCTAGTGTTTATAACTACTAATATCAAGTGTTTACAACAACTAATATCAACTGTTTATAACTAATATCAAGTGTTTATAACTACTAATATCAAGTGTTTATGACTACTAATATCGAGTGTTTATAACAACTTCTATCAAGTGTTTATAACTACTAATATCAAGTGTTTATAACAAGTAATATCAAGTGTTTACAACCAATATCAAGTGTTTACAACAACTAATATCAACTGTTTATAACAACTAATATCAAGTGTTTATGACTACTAATATCGAGTGTTTATAACAACTTCTATCAAGTGTTTACAACTACTAATATCAAGTGTTTATGACTACTAATATCCAGTGTTTATAACAACTAATATCAAGTGTTTACAACAACTAATATCAACTGTTTATAACAATTAATATCAAGTGTTTATGACAACTAATATCGAGTATTTATAACAACTTCTATCAAGTGTTTATAACTACTAATATCAAGTGTTTACAACCAATATCAAGTGTTTACAACACCTAATATCAACTGTTTATAACAACTAATATCAAGTGTTTACAACAACTAATATCAACTGTTCATAACAACTAATATCAAGTGTTTATGACTACTAATATCAAGTGTTTACAACTAATATCAAGTGTTTATGACTACTAATATCAAGTGTTTACAACCAATATCAAGTTTTTATAACAACTAATATCAAGTGTTTATAACTACTAATATCAAGTGTTTACAACAACTAATATCAACTGTTTATAACAACTAATATCAAGTGTTTATAACTACTAATATCAAGTGTTTATAACTACTAATATCAAGTGTTTATAACAACTAATATCAAGTGTTTACAACCAATATCAAGTGTTTACAACAATTAATATCAACTGTTTATAACAACTAATATCAAGTGTTTATAACAACTAATATCAAGTGTTTATAACAACTAATATCAAGTGTTTATAACAACTTCTATCAAGTGTTTACAACTACTAATATCAAGTGTTTATAACAACTAATATCAAGTGTTAACAACCAATATCAAGTGTTTATAACAACTAATATCAAGTGTTTATGACTACTTATATCGAGTGTTTATAACAACTATCAAGTGTTTACAACTACTAATATCAAGTGTTTATGACTACTAATATCCAGTGTTTATAACAACTAATATCAAGTGTTTACAACAACTAATATCAACTGTTTATAACAACTAATATCAAGTGTTTATGACTACTAATATCAAGTGTTTACAACCAATATCAAGTGTTTATAACAACTAATATCAAGTGTTTATAACTACTAATATCAAGTGTTTATAACTACTAATATCAAGTGTTTATAACAACTAATATCAAGTGTTTACAACCAATATCAAGTGTTTACAACAATTAATATCAACTGTTTATAACAACTAATATCAAGTGTTTATAACAACTAATATCAAGTGTTTATAACATCTAATATCAAGTGTTTATGACTACTAATATCAAGTGTTTATAACAACTTCTATCAAGTGTTTACAACTACTAATATCAAGTGTTTATAACAACTAATATCAAGTGTTAACAACCAATATCAAGTGTTTATAACAACTAATATCAAGTGTTTATGACTACTTATATCGAGTGTTTAAAACAACTTCTATCAAGTGTTTATAACTAATATCAAGTGTTTATAACAACTAATATCAAGTGTTTATGACTACTTATATCAACTGTTTATAACAACTAATATCAAGTGTTTATAACTACTAATATCAAGTGTTTACAACCAATATCAAGTGTTTATAACAACTAATATCAAGTGTTTATAACTACTAATATCAAGTGTTTACAACCAATGTCAAGTGTTTATAACAACTAATATCAAGTGTTTATAACTACTAATATCAAGTGTTTACAACCAATATCAAGTGTTTATAACAACTAATATCAAGTGTTTACAACCAATATCAAGTGTTTACAACAACTAATATCAACTGTTTATAACAACTAATATCAAGTGTTTACAACAACTAATATCAACTGTTTATAACAACTAATATCAAGTGTTTATGACTACTAATATCGAGTGTTTATAACAACTTCTATCAAGTGTTTACAACTACTAATATCAAGTGTTTATAACAACCAATATCAAGTGTTTATGACTACTAATATCGAGTGTTTATAACAACTTCTATCAAGTGTTTACAACTACTAATATCAAGTGTTTATAACAACTAATATCAAGTGTTTACAACCAATATCAAGTGTTTATAACAACTAATATCAAGTGTTTATGACTACTTATATCGAGTGTTTATAACAACTTCTATCAAGTGTTTATAACTAATATCAAGTGTTTATAACAACTAATATCAAGTGTTTATAACAACTAATATCAAGTGTGTATAACTACTAATATCAAGTGTTTATAACTACTAATATCAAGTGTTTATAACTACTAATATCAAGTGTTTACAACAACTAATATCAAGTGTTTACAACAACTAATATCAACTGTTTATAACAACTAATATCAAGTGTTTATGACTACTAATATCGAGTGTTTATAACAACTTCTATCAAGGGTTTACAACTACTAATGTCAGGTGTTTATAACAACTAATATCAAGTGTTTACAACCAATATCAAGTGATTATAACAACTAATATCAAGTGTTTATGCATACTTATATCGAGTGTTTATAACAACTTCTATCAAGTGTTTATAACTAATATCAAGTGTTTATAACAACTAATATCAAGTGTTTATGATTACTTATATCAACTGTTTATAACAACTAATATCAAGAGTTTATGACTACTAATATCAAGTGTTTATAACTACTAATATCAAGTGTTTACAACCAATATCAAGTGTTTATAACAACTAATATCAAGAGTTTATAACTACTAATATCAAGTGTTTACAACCAATATCAAGTGTTTACAACAACTAATATTAACTGTTTATAACAACTAATATCAAGTGTTTATAACTACTAATATCAAGTGTTTACAACCAATATCAAGTGTTTACAACAACTAATATTAACTGTTTATAACAACTAATATCAAGTGTTTATGACTACTAATATCAAGTGTTTATAACAACTTCTATCAAGTGTTTATAACTACTAATATCAACTGTTTATAACAACTAATATCAAGTGTTTACAACAACTAATATCAACTGTTTATAACAACTAATATCAAGTGATTATGACTACTAATATCGAGTGTTTATAACAACTTCTATCAAGTGTTTACAACTACTAATATCAACTGTTTATAACAACTAATATCAAGTGTTTATGACTACTAATATCAAGTGTTTATAACTACTAATATCAAGTGTTTACAACCAATATCAAGTGTTTATAACAACTAATATCAAGTGTTTATGAATATTTATATATCGAGTGTTTATAACAACTTCTATCAAGTGTTTATAACTAATATCAAGTGTTTATAACAACTAATATCAAGTGTTTATGAATACTTATATCGAGTGTTTATAACAACTTCTATCAAGTGTTTATAACTAATATCAAGTGTTTATAACAACTAATATCAAGAGTTTATGACTACTAATATCAAGTGTTTATAACTACTAATATCAAGTGTTTACAACCAATATCAAGTGTTTATAACAACTAATATCAAGTGTTTATAACTACTAATATCAAGTGTTTACAACCAATATCAAGTGTTTATAACATCTAATATCAAGTGTTTATGACTACTAATATCGAGTGTTTATAACAACTTCTATCAAGTGTTTACAACTACTAATATCAAATGTTTATAACAACTAATATCAAGTGTTTATGACTACTAATATTGAGTGTTTATAACAACTTCTATCAAGTGTTTACAACTACTAATATCAAATGTTTATAACAACTAATATCAAGTGTTTATGACTACTAATATCAAGTGTTTATAACTACTAATATCAACTGTTTATAACAACTAATATCAAGTGTTTACAACAACTAATATCAACTGTTTATAACAACTAATATCAAGTGTTTATGACTACTAATATCGAGTGTTTATGACTACTAATATCAAGTGTTTATAACTACTAATATCAAGTGTTTACAACCAATATCAAGTGTTTATAACAACTAATATCAAGTGTTTATAACTACTAATATCAAGTGTTTACAACCAATATCAAGTGTTTATAACAACTAATATCAAGTGTTTACAACCACTAATATCAACTGTTTATAACAACTAATATCAAGTGTTTATGACTACTAATATCGAGTGTTTATAACAACTTCTATCAAGTGTTTATGACTACTAATATCGAGTGTTTATAACAACTTCTATCAAGTGTTTATAACTACTAATATCAAGTGTTTATGACTACTAATATCAAGTGTTTATAACAACTAATATCAAGTGTTTACAACAACTAATATCAACTGTTTATAACAACTAATATCAAGTGTTTATGACTACTAATATCGAGTGTTTATAACAACTTCTATCAAGTGTTTATAACTACTAATATCAAGTGTTTATAACAACTAATATCAAGTGTTTACAACCAATATCAAGTGTTTATAACAACTAATATCAAGTGTTTATGACTACTAATATCAAGTGTTTATAACTACTAATATCAAGTGTTTACAACCAATATCAAGTGTTTATAACAACTAATATCAAGTGTTTATAACTACTAATATCAAGTGTTTATGACTACTAATATCGAGTGTTTATAACAACTTCTATTAAGTGTTTATGACTACTAATATCGAGTGTTTATAACAACTTCTATCAAGTATTTATAACTACTAATATCAAGTGTTTATGACTACTAATATCAAGTGTTTATAACAACTAATATCAAGTGTTTACAACAACTAATATCAACTGTTTATAACAACTAATATCAAGTGTTTATGACTACTAATATCGATTGTTTATAACAACTTCTATCAAGTGTTTATAACTACTAATATCAAGTGTTTATAACAAGTAATATCAAGTGTTTACAACCAATATCAAGTGTTTACAACAACTAATATCAACTGTTTATAACAACTAATATCAAGTGTTTATGACTACTAATATCGAGTGTTTATAACAACTTCTATCAAGTGTTTACAACTACTAATATCAAGTGTTTATGACTACTAATATCCAGTGTTTATAACAACTAATATCAAGTGTTTACAACAACTAATATCAACTGTTTATAACAATTAATATCAAGTGTTTATGACAACTAATATTGAGTATTTATAACAACTTCTATCAAGTGTTTATAACTACTAATATCAAGTGTTTACAACCAATATCAAGTGTTTACAACAACTAATATCAACTGTTTATAACAACTAATATCAAGTGTTTATGACTACTAATATCAAGTGTTTACAACCAATATCAAGTGTTTATAACAACTAATATCAAGTGTTTATAGCTACTAATATCAAGTGTTTACAACAACTAATATCAACTGTTTATAACAACTAATATCAAGTGTTTATAACTACTAATATCAAGTGTTTATAACTACTAATATCAAGTGTTTATAACAACTAATATCAAGTGTTTACAACCAATATCAAGTGTTTACAACAATTAATATCAACTGTTTATAACAACTAATATCAAGTGTTTATAACAACTAATATCAAGTGTTTATAACAACTAATATCAAGTGTTTATGACTACTAATATCAAGTGTTTATAACAACTTCTATCAAGTGTTTACAACTACTAATATCAAGTGTTTATAACAACTAATATCAAGTGTTAACAACCAATGTCAAGTGTTTATAACAACTAATATCAAGTGTTTATGACTACTTATATCGAGTGTTTAAAACAACTTCTATCAAGTGTTTATAACTAATATCAAGTGTTTATAACAACTAATATCAAGTGTTTATGACTACTTATATCAACTGTTTATAACAACTAATATCAAGAGTTTATGACTACTAATATCAAGTGTTTATAACTACTAATATCAAGTGTTTACAACCAATATCAAGTGTTTATAACAACTAATATCAAGTGTTTATAACTACTAATATCAAGTGTTTACAACCAATATCAAGTGTTTATAACAACTAATATCAAGTGTTTATAACTACTAATATCAAGTGTTTACAACCAATGTCAAGTGTTTATAACAACTAATATCAAGTGTTTATAACTACTATCAAGTGTTTAAACAATATCAAGTGTTTATAACAACTATCAAGTGTTATAACAACTAATATCAAGTGTTTACAACAACTAATATCAACTGTGTATAACAACTAATATCAAGCGTTTATGACACTAATATCGAGTGTTTATAACAACTTCTATCAAGTGTTTATAACTACTAATATCAAGTGTTTATAACAACTAATATCAAGTGTTTACAACCAATATCAACTGTTTATAACAACTAATATCAAGTGTTTATAACAAATACTATCAAAGCTTTATAACAACTAATATCAAGTGTTTATAACTACTAATATCAAGTGTTTATAACAACTTCTATCAAGTGTTTATAACAACTAATATCAAGTGTTATAACAACTAATATCAAGTGTTTATAACAACTAATATCAACTGTTTATAACAACTAATATCAAGTGTTTATGACTACTAATATCGAGTGATTATAACAACTTCTATCAAGTGTTTACAACCAATATCAAGTGTTTATAACAACTAATATCAAGTGTTTATAACTACTAATATCAAGTGTTTATAACAACTAATATCAAGTGTTTATAACAACTAATATCAAGTGTTTATAACAACTAATATCAAGTGTGTATAACTACTAATATCAAGTGTTTATAACTACTAATATCAAGTGTTTATAACTACTAATATCAAGTGTTTACAACCAATATCAACTGTTTATAACAACTAATATCAAGTGTTTATAACAAATACTATCAAGTCTTTATAACAACTAATATCAAGTGTTTATAAATACTAATATCAAGTGTTTATAACAACTTCTATCAAGTGTTTATAACAACTAATATCAAGTGTTTACAACAACTAATATCAACTGTTTATAACAACTAATATCAACTGTTTATAACAACTAATATCAAGTGTTTATGACTACTAATATCGAGTGATTATAACAACTTCTATCAAGTGTTTACAACCAATATCAAGTGTTTATAACAACTAATATCAAGTGTTATAACTATAATATGAAGTGTTATAACACTAATATCAAGTGTTTATAAATACTAATATCAAGTGTTTATAACAACTAATATCAAGTGTTTATAACAACTAATATCAAGTGTTTATAACAACTAATATCAAGTGTTTATAACTACTAATATCAAGTGTTTATAACTACTAATATCAAGTGTTTATAACTACTAATATCAAGTGTTTACAACAACTAATATCAAGTGTTTACAACAACTAATATCAACTGTTTATAACAACTAATATCAAGTGTTTATGACTACTAATATCGAGTGTTTATAACAACTTCTATCAAGTGTTTACAACTACTAATGTCAAGTGTTTATAACAACTAATATCAAGTGTTTACAACCAATATCAAGTGTTTATAACAACTAATATCAAGTGTTTATGAATACTTATATCGAGTTTTTATAACAACTTCTATCAAGTGTTTATAACTAATATCAAGTGTTTATAACAACTAATATCAAGTGTTTATGACTACTTATATCAACTGTTTATAACAACTAATATCAAGTGTTTATAACTACTAATATCAAGTGTTTACAACCAATATCAAGTGTTTATAACAACTAATATCAAGTGTTTATAACTACTAATATCAAGTGTTTACAACCAATATCAAGTGTTTACAACCAATATCAAGTGTTTACAACAACTAATATTAACTGTTTATAACAACTAATATCAAGTGTTTATGACTACTAATATCGAGTGTTTATAACAACTTCTATCAAGTGTTTATAACTACTAATATCAAGTGTTTATAACAACTAATATCAAGTGTTTACAACAACTAATATCAACTGTTTATAACAACTAATATCAAGTGTTTATGACTACTAATATCGAGTGTTTATAACAACTTCTATCAAGTGTTTACAACTACTAATATCAAGTGTTTATAACAACTAATATCAAGTGTTTATGACTACTAATATCAAGTGTTTATAACTACTAATATCAAGTGTTTACAACCAATATCAAGTGTTTATAACAACTAATATCAAGTGTTTATGAATACTTATATCGAGTGTTTATAACAACTTCTATCAAGTGTTTATAACTATTATCAAGTGTTTATAACAACTAATATCAAGTGTTTATGAATACTTATATCGAGTGTTTATAACAACTTCTATCAAGTGTTTATGACTAATATCAAGTGTTTATAACAACTTCTATCAAGTGTTTATAACAACTTCTATCAAGTGTTTATAACTAATATCAAGTGTTTATAACAACTAATATCAAGAGTTTATGACTACTAATATCAAGTGTTTATAACTACTAATATCAAGTGTTTATAACTACTAATATCAAGTGTTTACAACCAATATCAAGTGTTTATAACAACTAATATCAAGTGTTTATGACTACTAATATCGAGTGTTTATAACTACTAATATCAAATGTTTATAAAAACTAATATCAAGTGTTTATGACTACTAATATCGAGTGTTTATAACAACTTCTATCAAGTGTTTATGACTAATATCAAGTGTTTATAACAACTTCTATCAAGTGTTTATAACAACTTCTATCAAGTGTTTATAACTAATATCAAGTGTTTATAACAACTAATATCAAGAGTTTATGACTACTAATATCAAGTGTTTATAACTACTAATATCAAGTGTTTATAACTACTAATATCAAGTGTTTACAACCAATATCAAGTGTTTATAACAACTAATATCAAGTGTTTATGACTACTAATATCGAGTGTTTATAACTACTAATATCAAATGTTTATAAAAACTAATATCAAGTGTTTATGACTACTAATATCGAGTGTTTATAACAACTTCTATCAAGTGTTTACAACTACTAATATCAAATGTTTATAACAACTAATATCAAGTGTTTATGACTACTAATATCGAGTGTTTATAACAACTTCTATCAAGTGTTTACAACTACTAATATCAAATGTTTATAACAACTAATATCAAGTGTTTATGACTACTAATATCAAGTGTTTATAACTACTAATATCAACTGTTTATAACAACTAATATCAAGTGTTTACAACAACTAATATCAACTGTTTATAACAACTAATATCAAGTGTTTACGACTACTAATATCGAGTGTTTATAACAACTTCTATCAAGTGTTTACAACTACTAATGTCAAGTGTTTATAACAACTAATATCAAGTGTTTACAACCAATATCAAGTGTTTATAACAACTAATATCAAGTGTTTACAACAACTAATATCAAGTGTTTACAACAACTAATATCAACTGTTTATAACAACTAATATCAAGTGTTTATGACTACTAATATCGAGTGTTTATAACAACTTCTATCAAGTGTTTACAACTACTAATGTCAAGTGTTTATAACAACTAATATCAAGTGTTTACAACCAATATCAAGTGATTATAACAACTAATATCAAGTGTTTACAACAACTAATATTAACTGTTTATAACAACTAATATCAAGTGTTTATGACTACTAATATCGAGTGTTTACAACAACTTCTATCAAGTGTTTACAACTACTAATATCGAGTGTTTATAACAACTTCTATCAAGTGTTTACAACTACTAATATCAACTGTTTAAAACAACTAATATCAAGTGTTTATGACTACTAATATCAAGTGTTTATAACTACTAATATCAAGTGTTTACAACCAATATCAATTGTTTATAACAACTAATATCAAGTGTTTATGAATACTTATATCGAGTGTTTATAAAAACTTCTATCAAGTGTTTATAACTAATATCAAGTGTTTATAACAACTAATATCAAGAGTTTATGACTACTAATATCAAGTGTTTATGACTACTAATATCGAGTGTTTATAACTACTAATATCAAATGTTTATAAAAACTAATATCAAGTGTTTATGACTACTAATATCGAGTGTTTATAACAACTTCTATCAAGTGTTTACAACTACTAATATCAAATGTTTATAACAACTAATATCAAGTGTTTATGACTACTAATATCAAGTGTTTATAACTACTAATATCAACTGTTTATAACAACTAATATCAAGTGTTTACAACAACTAATATCAACTGTTTATAACAACTAATATCAAGTGTTTATGACTACTTATATCGAGTGTTTATAACAACTTCTATCAAGTGTTTACAACTACTAATATCAAATGTTTATAACAACTAATATCAAGTGTTTATGACTACTAATATCAAGTGTTTATAACTACTAATATCAACTGTTTATAACAACTAATATCAAGTGTTTACAACAACTAATATCAACTGTTTATAACAACTAATATCAAGTGTTTATGACTACTAATATCAAGTGTTTATAACAACTAATATCAAGTGTTTATGAATACTTATATCGAGTGTTTATAACAACTTCTATCAAGTGTTTATAACTAATATCAAGTGTTTATAACAACTAATATCAAGTGTTTATGACTACTAATATCGAGTGTTTATAACAACTTCTATCAAGTGTTTATAACTACTAATATCAAGTGTTTATAACTACTAATATCAAGTGTTTACAACCAATATCAACTGTTTATAACAACTAATATCAAGTGTTTATAACAAATACTATCAAGTCTTTATAACAACTAATATCAAGTGTTTATAACTACTAATATCAAGTGTTTATAACAACTTCTATCAAGTGTTTATAACAACTAATATCAAGTGTTTACAACAACTAATATCAACTGTTTATAACAACTAATATCAACTGTTTATAACAACTAATATCAAGTGTTTATGACTACTAATATCGAGTGATTATAACAACTTCTATCAAGTGTTTACAACCAATATCAAGTGTTTATAACAACTAATATCAAGTGTTTATAACTATTAATATGAAGTGTGTATAAGTACTAATATCAAGTGTTTATAACTACTAATATCAAGTGTTTATAACAACTAATATCAAGTGTTTACAACAACTAATATCAAGTGTTTACAACAACTAATATCAACTGTTTATAACAACTAATATCAAGTGTTTACGACTACTAATATCGAGTGTTTATGACAACTTCTATCAAGTGTTTACAACTACTAATGTCAAGTGTTTATAACAACTAATATCAAGTGTTTACAACCAATATCAAGTGTTTATAACAACTAATATCAAGTGTTTACAACAACTAATATCAAGTGTTTACAACAACTAATATCAACTGTTTATAACAACTAATATCAAGTGTTTATGACTACTAATATCGAGTGTTTATAACAACTTCTATCAAGTGTTTACAACTACTAATGTCAAGTGTTTATAACTATTAATATGAAGTGTGTATAAGTACTAATATCAAGTGTTTATAACTACTAATATCAAGTGTTTATAACAACTAATATCAAGTGTTTACAACAACTAATATCAAGTGTTTACAACAACTAATATCAACTGTTTATAACAACTAATATCAAGTGTTTATGACTACTAATATCGAGTGTTTATAACAACTTCAATCAAGTGTTTATAACTAATATCAAGTGTTTATAACAACTAATATCAAGAGTTTATGACTACTAATATCAAGTGTTTATAACTACTAATATCAAGTGTTTATAACTACTAATATCAAGTGTTTACAACCAATATCAAGTGTTTATAACAACTAATATCAAGTGTTTATGACTACTAATATCGAGTGTTTATAACTACTAATATCAAATGTTTATAAAAACTAATATCAAGTGTTTATGACTACTAATATCGAGTGTTTATAACAACTTCTATCAAGTGTTTACAACTACTAATATCAAGTGTTTATAACAACTAATATCAAGTGTTTATGACTACTAATATCAAGTGTTTATAACTACTAATATCAACTGTTTATAACAACTAATATCAAGTGTTTACAACAACTAATATCAACTGTTTATAACAACTAATATCAAGCGTTTATGACTACTAATATCGAGTGTTTATAACAACTTCTATCAAGTGTTTACAACTACTAATATCAAATGTTTATAACAACTAATATCAAGTGTTTATGACTACTAATATCAAGTGTTTATAACTACTAATATCAACTGTTTATAACAACTAATATCAAGTGTTTATGACTACTTATATCGAGTGTTTATAACAACTTCTATCAAGTGTTTATAACTAATATCAAGTGTTTATAACAACTAATATCAAGTGTTTATGACTACTTATATCAACTGTTTATAACAACTAATATCAAGTGTTTATGACTACTAATATCAAGTGTTTATAACTACTAATATCAAGTGTTTACAACCAATATCAAGTGTTTATAACAACTAATATCAAGTGTTTATGACTACTAATATCGAGTGTTTATAAAAACTTCTATCAAGTGTTTACAACTACTAATATCAAGTGTTTACAACTAATATCAAGTGTTTATAACTACTAATATCAAGTGTTTATAACTACTAATATCAACTGTTTATAACTACTAATATCAAGTGTTTACAACCAATATCAAGTGTTTATAACAACTAATATCAAGTGTTTATGACTACTAATATCGAGTGTTTATAACTACTAATATCAAATGTTTATAAAAACTAATATCAAGTGTTTATGACTACTAATATCGAGTGTTTATAACAACTTCTATCAAGTGTTTACAACTACTAATATCAAATGTTTATAACAACTAATATCAAGTGTTTATGACTACTAATATCAAGTGTTTATAACTACTAATATCAACTGTTTATAACAACTAATATCAAGTGTTTACAACAACTAATATCAACTGTTTATAACAACTAATATCAAGCGTTTATGACTACTAATATCGAGTGTTTATAACAACTTCTATCAAGTGTTTACAACTACTAATATCAAGTGTTTATAACAACTAATATCAAGTGTTTATGACTACTAATATCAAGTGTTTATAACTACTAATATCAACTGTTTATAACAACTAATATCAAGTGTTTATGAATACTTATATCGAGTGTTTATAACAACTTCTATCAAGTGTTTATAACTAATATCAAGTGTTTATAACAACTAATATCAAGTGTTTATGACTACTTATATCAACTGTTTATAACAACTAATATCAAGAGTTTATGACTACTAATATCAAGTGTTTATAACTACTAATATCAAGTGTTTACAACCAATATCAAGTGTTTATAACAACTAATATCAAGTGTTTATGACTACTAATATCGAGTGTTTATAACAACTTCTATCAAGTGTTTACAACAACTAATATTAACTGTTTATAACAACTAATATCAAGTGTTTATGACTACTAATATCGAGTGTTTATAACAACTTCTATCAAGTGTTTACAACTACTAATATCAACTGTTTATAACAACTAATATCAAGTGTTTATGACTACTAATATCAAGTGTTTATAACTACTAATATCAAGTGTTTACAACCAATATCAAATGTTTATAACAACTAATATCAAGTGTTTATGACTACTAATATCGAGTGTTTATAACTACTAATATCAAATGTTTATAAAAACTAATATCAAGTGTTTATGACTACTAATATCGAGTGTTTATAACAACTTCTATCAAGTGTTTACAACTACTAATATCAAATGTTTATAACAACTAATATCAAGTGTTTATGACTACTAATATCAAGTGTTTATAACTACTAATATCAACTGTTTATAACAACTAATATCAAGTGTTTACAACAACTAATATCAACTGTTTATAACAACTAATATCAAGTGTTTATGACTACTAATATCGAGTGTTTATAACAACTTCTACCAAGTGTTTACAACTACTAATATCAAATGTTTATAACAACTAATATCAAGTGTTTATGACTACTAATATCAAGTGTTTATAACAACTAATATCAAGTGTTTATGAATACTTATATCGAGTGTTTATAACAACTTCTATCAAGTGTTTATAACTAATATCAAGTGTTTATAACAACTAATATCAAGCGTTTATGACTACTAATATCGAGTGTTTATAACAACTTCTATCAAGTGTTTATAACTACTAATATCAAGTGTTTATAACTACTAATATCAAGTGTTTACAACCAATATCAACTGTTTATAACAACTAATATCAAGTGTTTATAACAAATACTATCAAGTCTTTATAACAACTAATATCAAGTGTTTATAACTACTAATATCAAGTGTTTATAACAACTTCTATCAAGTGTTTATAACAACTAATATCAAGTGTTTACAACAACTAATATCAACTGTTTATAACAACTAATATCAACTGTTTATAACAACTAATATCAAGTGTTTATGACTACTAATATCGAGTGATTATAACAACTTCTATCAAGTGTTTACAACCAATATCAAGTGTTTATAACAACTAATATCAAGTGTTTACAACAACTAATATCAAGTGTTTACAACAACTAATATCAACTGTTTATAACAACTAATATCAAGTGTTTATAACAACTTCTATCAAGTGTTTACAACTACTAATGTCAAGTGTTTATAACAACTAATATCAAGTGTTTACAACCAATATCAAGTGATTATAACAACTAATATCAAGTGTTTATGACTACTTATATCAACTGTTTATAACAACTAATATCAAGAATTTATGACTACTAATATCAAGTGTTTATAACAACTAATATCAAGTGTTTACAACCAATATCAAGTGTTTATAACAACTAATATCAAGTGTTTATAACTACTAATATCAAGTGTTTACAACCAATATCAAGTGTTTACAACAACTAATATCAACTGTTTATAACAACTAATATCAAGTGTTTATAACTACTAATATCAACTGTTTATAACAACTAATATCAAGTGTTTACAACAACTAATATCAACTGTTTATAACTACTAATATCAAGTGTTTATGACTACTAATATCGAGTGTTTATAAAAACTTCTATCAAGTGTTTACAACTACTAATATCAACTGTTTATAACAACTAATATCAAGTGTTTATGACTACTAATATCAAGTGTTTATAACTACTAATATCAAGTGTTTACAACCAATATCAAGTGTTTATAACAACTAATATCAAGTGTTTATGAATACTTATATCGAGTGTTTATAACAACTTCTATCAAGTGTTTATAACTAATATCAAGTGTTTATAACAACTAATATCAAGAGTTTATGACTACTAATATCAAGTGTTTATAACTACTAATATCAAGTGTTTACAACCAATATCAAGTGTTTATAACAACTAATATCAAGTGTTTATAACTACTAATATCAAGTGTTTACAACCAATATCAAGTGTTTATAACAACTAATATCAAGTGTTTATGACTACTAATATCGAGTGTTTATAACAACTTCTATCAAGTGTTTACAACTACTAATATCAAATGTTTATAACAACTAATATCAAGTGTTTATGACTACTAATATCGAGTGTTTATAACAACTTCTATCAAGTGTCTACAACTACTAATATCAAATGTTTATAACAACTAATATCAAGTGTTTATGACTACTAATATCAAGTGTTTATAACTACTAATATCAACTGTTTATAACAACTAATATCAAGTGTTTACAACAACTAATATCAACTGTTTATAACAACTAATATCAAGTGTTTATGACTACTAATATCGAGTGTTTATAACAACTTCTATCAAGTGTTTACAACTACTAATATCAAATGTTTATAACAACTAATATCAAGTGTTTGACTACTAATATCAAGTGTTTATAACAACTAATATCAAGTGTTTATGAATACTTATATCGAGTGTTTATAACAACTTCTATCAAGTGTTTATAACTAATATCAAGTGTTTATAACAACTAATATCAAGCGTTTATGACTACTAATATCGAGTGTTTATAACAACTTCTATCAAGTGTTTATAACAACTAATATCAAGTGTTTATAACAAATACTATCAAGTCTTTATAACAACTAATATCAAGTGTTTATAACTACTAATATCAAGTGTTTATAACAACTTCTATCAAGTGTTTATAACAACTAATATCAAGTGTTTACAACAACTAATATCAACTGTTTATAACAACTAATATCAACTGTTTATAACAACTAATATCAAGTGTTTATGACTACTGATATCGAGTGATTATAACAACTTCTATCAAGTGTTTACAACCAATATCAAGTGTTTATAACAACTAATATCAAGTGATTATAACTATTAATATGAAGTGTGTATAAGTACTAATATCAAGTGTTTATAACTACTAATATCAAGTGTTTACAACTACTAATATCAAATGTTTATAACAACTAATATCAAGTGTTTATGACAACTAATTTCGAGTGTTTATAACAACTTCTATCAAGTGTTTACAACTACTAATATCAAATGTTTATAACAACTAATATCAAGTGTTTATGACTACTAATATCAAGTGTTTACAACAACTAATATCAACTGTTTATAACAACTAATATCAAGTGTTTATGACTACTAATATCGAGTGTTTATAACAACTTCAATCAAGTGTTTATACCTACTAATATCAAGTGTTTATGACTACTAATATTAAGTGTTTATAACAACTAATATCAAGTGTTTACAACAACTAATATCAACTGTTTATAACAACTAATATCAAGTGTTTATAACTACTAATATCAAGTGTTTATAACTACTAATATCAACTGTTTATAACAACTAATATCAAGTGTTTACAACAACTAATATCAACTGTTTATAACAACTAATATCAAGTGTTTATGACTACTTATATCAACTGTTAATAACAACTAATATCAAGTGTTTATGACTACTAATATCAAGTGTTTATAACTACTAATATCAAGTGTTTACAACCAATATCAAGTGTTTATAACAACTAATATCAAGTGTTTATGACTACTAATATCGAGTGTTTATAACAACTTCTATCAAGTGTTTAACTACTACTATCAAGTGTTTATAATTACTAATTTCAAGTGTATATAACAACTAATATCAAGTGTTTATAACTACTAATATCAATTGTTTATAACTACTAATATCAAGTGTTTATAACAACTAATATCAAGTGTTTATAACTACTAATATCAAGTGTTTATAACATTTTAATTTATTTATTTTTTCTTAAAGATTATTTTTTGGGCTTTTCCATCTTTAATTTGACAGGACAGCTAGGTGAGAAATGGGAGAGAGAGGGGGAAGACATGCAGGAAATCGTCACAGGTCGGATTCTGGACCTCTGTGTCGGGGCATAAACCTCTCAGTATATTTCCGCCTGCTCTACCCACTGAACCAACCCGGCCACGCACAAATAACATGTATTTCTGACATAAAATTAAAAACCTTTTTTACAATGTAATCAAAAGAAATTGGGGCTGTTTGATTCTTTAAGGTGCATTTGGTTTGCTCAATGGTGTTTTAAGCCCCCAACGTCTCCTTCCAAGCAGCGCTGCGACCGTTGACTTCAAGGCACCTAACCCTAACCCTAGCCATAACCATCGCCTATGGTTAGGGTTAGGGTTAAAATTAGGGTTAGGTGCCTTGAAGTCAACGGTCACAGCTCTGCCTGGAAGGAGACGTTGGGGGCTTAAAACACCATCAAGCATAATACTCATGCGTGGCAAAACCTTCCTTTTTTGTTTACACAGACCAGAAAAGAACAGACCCAGTTTTTTCCTTCAGTTATCTGGTCAGGATGGCAACTTTAAAGTAAAGACCGGAAACCTCTGGCAGGTTTGCGGGGAGACTTCAGTAGGAGACTTCAGCAGGATAAATCAGCCCGACAGTAGTTTTTACGTCTGTGTCTTGTCTGTCATCTTACATCTGGGGCTGCTACTCACTGCTCGCCTTTCATCTGTTAGTGGTTCCACAGGTAGACATAAATTATCCTGAACTGCAAAGTTTTTGGGAAAAGGCCGTTTCCTTCTGTAATCCATTCAGCTTTCTATGTTGAAAAATAAGTATATTAAACATTTCCTGATATTGCATTGTAATTTAAACACTTTTTTAGGCCAAGGACCCCTTAGCTCAGGGGTGTCAAACATACGGCCCCTGGGCCAGAACCGGCCCACCAAAGGGTCCAATCAGGCCCACTGGATGACTTTGCAAAGTGTGAAAATTGCAGAGAAGTAATTAATTCCTATTAAAAATGTATCATTTTAATTTAAGAGAATATTCAAGTTTTTTTTAAGTACATTCAGAGTTCTTTCTCTGAATATTACCCCTCTCTCCCAGGTCCGTATCATTATTATTTTTCCTACAATGGCCTTAGAACGCTGTCGTAGCAGAAGCAACTTGCGTTTGCCAACATCAAGCTGACAAAGAAACTCTGTGGCTGATCAAGTTTCTGAGTGATTTACTGGTCTGGCCCACTTAAGATCAAATAAGGGGTATGTGGCCCATGAACTAAAATGAGTTTGACAACTCTGCCTTAGTTGAAATAGTATATGTATGTTCCCTGTGTACAGCAGTAGTAGTAGTAGTATGTTCCCTGTGTACAGCAGTAGTAGTAGTAGTATGTTCCCTGTGTACAGCAGTAGTAGTAGTAGTAGTAGTATGTTCCCTGTGTACAGCAGTAGTAGCAGTATGTTCCCTGTGTACAGCAGTAGTAGTAGTATGTCCCCTGTGTACAGCAGTAGTAGTAGTATGTCCCCTGTGTACAGCAGTAGTAGTATGTTCACTGTGTACAGCAGTAGTAGTAGTAGTATGTTCCCTTTGTACAGCAGTAGTAGTAGTATGTTCCCTGTGTACAGTAGTAGTAGTATGTTCCCTGTGTACAGCAGCAGTAGTAGTAGTGTGTTCCCTGTGTACAGCATTAGCAGTAGTAGTATGTTCCCTGTGTACAGCAGTAGTAGTAGTATGTTCCCTTTGTACAGCAGTAGTAGTATGTTCCCTGTGTACAGCAGTAGTAGTAGTATGTTCCCTGTGTACTCAGCAGTAGTAGTATGTTCCCTGTACAACAGTAGTAGTATGTTCCCTGTGTACAGCAGCAGTAGTAGTATGTTCCCTGTGTACAGTAGTAGTAGTATGTTCCCTGTGTACAGCAGTAGTAGTAGTATGTTCCCTGTATACAGCAGTAGTAGTAGTATGTTCCCCGTGTACAGGCGTCATTATCATTTGTATGGAAGCCAAGACTGGCCGTGCTTAAAATTATTTTTCAAAAACTTGTTTTCACAAGAAAACACAAGATTGTTTCCCTCTTATCATTTAAAATGTTTATCAGAGATTAGGAGTGCCATGCCTTCATGCGCTGTAGTCATACCAGCCGTCACTCGCATCTCTGTGGTCAAATCAGCCGGCGCTACAGCTGTATATACATTCATGTTAAATGCATTAAAACGGCCCAGATGGAGCTGAAGGCACTTTTACTTTGGAATATCTCTAAATTTGTATAGTAAAACTTTTTCAGAAATTTCAGAAATGATTCATTATTATCACATAGAACCCAAATATCAAAGACAAAAGACAACAACAAGCCATTTCCCTCGCAATTTAGTGGTAAACAAGCTTTGTTTTCTAGAGATAACAAGATAATTAACTCGTGATCTTGAGATAATGGCATTAAAAAAACAAACATTGCAAGGACGTCCGTTCTCCGCTTCCGTACATTTGTCTAATGCATTTACTATTTAGCAACGCTGAACAACAAATTGCATGAAACCAACGTGTTAGTCCGCATCTCAACACTTTCCAACTTTCCTACGCTGTCTGTGGCACTCAGTCCCAAACCCATTGGTTCCTACTGAAGACGTAAATCTTAAAAACAGCTTCATTTTTTTAAAAAGACTTAATTTCCTAAAACAGCTGGTCACTGTTGTTTTAAACAAATATTACTCAAATAGTACGTTTTCAACTGGGGATTAATCCACATCTGATGATCTAGTAAGTATTTGTGGCAGCAGGACAGTTTGTGTAGGATTGAGTCAAAATAAACTACAGTGTGTGTGTGTGTGTGTGTGTGTGTGTGTATGTGTGTGTGTGTGTGTGTGTGTGTGTTTGTTCATGGTAATGAACGGACCATCCTCCCCCAGAAAACGACCGTATAGGTCAATTCTTCAAGCAGCTAATAACGACCCATATTTACGTTTGTTGTTAGGTGCAGACCTCTGGTGGCCGTAGTAATTATCGCCGAACAAATGAGCAAGTACGGTGACAATGTATAAGAGAGCGAAACTCCATGTCAAGAGGTAGGCAAATTGGGCTGGCGGATGGGTCAAACAAACAGGACTTTCACAGTGAAAACACACTGGGCGCGTAAGCATCGCATATAGCTATTTTTATTTTGGTGCCCATGTTATCCAATCTGTCCGTTCATACCAGGCGGGGAGCCATCGTTTCGGTGTCACCTCTATTTCTTGCACGAGACGCGAGCGACTGTGTCAAGCCAGGAGGGTCTTCACATACAGGAAGACCACTGCAGCCGGATCCTTTAAACATTTAAAAATAAAACACCTAGGTTCATGGTGAATTTGGCTGTCTTGACTTCCGCATTGGCTTCACTTGACCCGGAAGCTTTGTCCATTATGTTTACAGGCTATGTCTTAAACCTGAGAGGCAGCAGTGGGCCAGAGTAGCGCCTAGCCTGCCAAAACCCAGAATAAGATTTTGGTTTGACTCGGTATGGAGGCTTTATATTTAGTGTGTATGGTGCCACTCTGTTGTGTTGTGATTGTTAAGTCTGTTTATGTTTTGAATGGTAAATTAATGCTATTCTGACACACTTGCGTGTGTGTGTTTGTGTGTGTGTGTGTGTGTGTGTGTGTGTGTGTGTGTGTGTGTGTGTGTGTGTGTGGCCACCCCAGTCAAAACAAAAGGCCACCACTGACACACACACACACACACACACACACACAGACAAAGTCAGGGATCAGGGTCTCGTATCACTAACACAGATAAAATAAAGCCCAAATTATTACAAAACCCACTGCATGAAAACAGATTTCACAGTAAGCAGGATGCTACAGTGCATGAAAATGCATCCAATTTTCTGCGTAACCTTATTATTCAGATTAATTTCACTTCTACAGTGCATGTCAACGGACTGATACACTCAGACTGCCCAGACAGAAAACCGCTTAGCTGTTCAAAAGATCACGCTTCACCTTATGCTTAGTGCTTAAACTACTAGAGCCAAGGGTGCTCAACACCAGAGATAAAATAAAAACACAGAAAATCTCAAGCATTACGGCTCATGATCACAGCAAGGGATGCATAGTGTCCTTAGTGTATAGGACAGAATTACTTGTATGTACTTTCTACAGAGAGTACGTGTTTCCCATCTGGACATAGTTGTTGAAAGTTCAGAGGAAGATCACATATATTCCTCTGATGCTCTGAATCATCTTTGCTTGATGCCGAATTTGAAATCAAAGCTTAAGTTGCCTTTTTTTTGTATCAGAATCAACTAATAACTTTGAACAGATTTTGTTTGGTCATCCGAGTGTGTTAATAGCAGATAAGCAAACGGAGGATGCTGCTTTCGATGGAAGTCAGCCACTTGATGCTTGATTGAAGTCCTCCCTTTATTTTTTCTTCAGTCAACCATCAAGTTGCTGATTGAAATGACCTTGTTTACTGTTTACCAAGCATTTCTCATGATCACAACCATCAAGGACCAGAGCTTTCCCGCAGGCACCAACAATACAATGAAATACAGGTGTCTTATTCTTCATTAAGCCCTATTAATACTGTTATTGTGCATTGTCATGTATTACAGTTTAACTATATATTTACAGTTACTGCTTTATAATGTGTTAAAGCTAAATCCTTAATTATTCTAACATTGTTATTATTGTATAATTGCAGACAAAGATTATACGAGTTACAACAACAAGAATGCACGGTCACATTATGTACTAGAATGGCAAGGCATACCCTATCTCACAATGTTAATGCAATGTGAACTAAATCAGTCGGGGAACTCATTTTTTTTTCGATTATTCCGACACCACATGAATGTAGCACAAACTGGGTTCAGACAGATATTTAGAAATGATGGTCAGGTTCGGGTCGGGCTCAGTCACATCAGCGTGATAAGGCATTTGTTGTAAAATGGTGCTGCAGCTCCTTTAAGAGAGCTCAGTGCATGTGTGTGTGTGTGTGTGTGTGTGTGTGTGTGTGTGTAGAGAGCAGAAGAGAGATAGAGAAAGAGGAAGCAGACGTGTAGATGTGACCGGAGCAGAGTTGGTGCAATAAGTTTAAGTTTTGTACACAGTGTGTGTGTGTGTGTGTGTGTGTGTGTGTGTGTGTGTGTGGTGTCTGAAATAAACTCCAGACTGAAAGCCAAGTTCATTCATTTGCTCTCCAGAAACAGGATTTTAACCCCGACATTATTCATGTTATAACATCGGCCCTGGAGGTAACCAGTCTCTCCTGGTGTTCTGACCACGGTCAGGAAAGATTAACACGTTGAACATTTTAAATTTAAAACAGCTTATTATGTAGGTGTGTGCCTGTGTTAAAGTGAGCTTGTTCCCCCGTGTGAGCTGATGACCTCATCTGTTGACATTTCTGAATGCCTTCCTACAGCTGCTTAATAAAAGCTTTCACACAAACAAGTGTGTCTTGACTAATGTGTCATTAGTCTGAGAAAAAATTAGATTTTAACTGTGTCGGGCTCGGACAGAAATATCTTAATGCCTGTCGGGCTCGGGTCGGGCTCGGTAACTGCTCTGTCAGAAGCGGGCCGGGCTCGGACACAAAAATGCGGCCCGATCCGGACTCTAGCACAAACGCCCGATCTTGCAATGTTTTTGAAAGTGAAAAAGTATTTGTGTATCCGCCGCGTGGTTCTGATTCTAATGTTCTTCCTTGGCTCGAGCATAGTCCTGCTGACAGACCATGAGCTCTACAACATCACAGCCTCGTGGGTTTATGTTGATGCTCATTTTTCTTTGGACTTTTTTTTAACCCTTGTGTTGTCTTCCTGTCGACTTGCAACTTTTAATATTTCTGGGTCAAAATTTAAAATTAAAACTTTTTATTTTGGTCGTAACTATAGCTTTGGTCTGATTTTGTTTTACATTTTTGTCGCCTTTCCTGATGTTTTTGTCACTTTTTTTTCAAGCTTTTACGATGTTTTTTTGTCACTTTTTTCGATGTCTAATCGATTTCTTCTGCATTTTATTTACAATTTTGTTTTTTTTTCCACATTTTTGTCACTTTTTTCAACGTTCTTTTATCAATTTTGTTTTTCAAATGCTATAAAATTGAATAAAACACCTAAATTCAATGAAAGTAGTGAACTGATCAGTAACTTTACTTGTGAAGAGCGTTGTAGGGAACCATCCACGTTACTTTTTTTGACAAATTGGTTGCAAGAAACCCAAATTTCTGATATAGAAACTTTTTGAAAACATTTCAAATTTGACCCGAGCACAACAGGAGGGTTAAATAACATTTTTATAGTTCATTGTCACTTTTTTTTAAATCTCATGAGCAAGATGGCAGAAACTCTTGTGTGCAGTGTTCACTTTAACGCATTAAAATCAAAATAATATTCTTTTATTCTGACTGATTTTCAATAGCAGCTTCACATTATTTAGCAAAAGCTATTATTACAGAAATCTCTTTATTGGATCTGAAGCACATAAGATAAGATAAGACCTTTGTTTACCCGGAATAACATTGTTAAAGTAAAACACAATCTTTTTTTTCTGCAGAGATCAATAAAAATGACCTTAACATTTGATTGCCGTTTTAAAATATTATAAATAGGCCTATATTTATTTAAAAGTACACTTTGAGTACAATATTAAAGACTAAGTACAAAATCTAGAATAACAAGATGCTGCTAAAACTCTGCTGAGTCCTCTAAATTAAGTTTAAATCAAGTATTTAACAGTTTTATGGCTTCATTTTAACAAGGCTGTTGACACATGAATCCCTCAGATCGTGCAGTCGATAGACGGAGCCCTGGCAGCGTCGGTGCTTTGCTTCAAACTGAATCAGGAACAACACGTTCATATTTTCTGCACATGTTGTTGTAAAAGTAAATACATGTAAAAACGTAAATAAATGAACTCACTTCAACGTAGGATTTACTGCGGGAGTTTGTGTTAACTGTTCCGGATCGTCCTTGTTCCAGCCTTCTTCTCAGCGACTAAGCATGAAAACGCTCAAAGCCACAGCGCGGAAACGATCCCCACTTTGGACACATTGAACAAAAATGCTAAATTTTGGCTTTTCAGTGTCTGATTTGTTCATTCGTCCTTGATTTTTTTATTTTAATCGTGTAATGTGCGTTTCAACCCACTGCACTTTCCAGGCCACAGCTGGGGAAATCCTTTCAAAGCAGCTGGCACACAGGGGAACATTTTATAAAGTTCACAGAGGACGATTTCCACTTAACAGACTGACATGCGAGATTAAGGCATGAGGACCGTAAAATAAGCGTGTTGTGAAATTTCCCAGACATGCTTGAGCCCTCAGACGTCTATGTGATGCACTTTCCTCGCCGTGCATTTCCATCACTCAAACGATTTCCTGGAACTGTTTGAAGATAGATCAAAATGTCTTTTTCGCCTTACCTGTGGTTTCCGGGTCAGCTGTCTGTCAGTCTGTCACGCTCTCAGTTTCTCGCTTTCTCTTGTTTCTATAGTGAACTGTTCTCTTTTCGCCCACCTTTTGCTTTCTCGCCACACGTCTTTATTTCTCTGCCTCTTTTGTCCACAAGTCACCACTCTTCTTTCCTGTCCTTGCTCCCTTTTTCCCCACTTCACCTCTGATTTTGTGTTTTTTCTCTCCTTTTTTTCATACCTTGTTTCACTTTTTCTCTCTCGCGGTCTCTATTCCCCTTGCCTCTGGTTCTCTCTCTCTCTCTCTCTCTCTCTATCCAAACCTCCTTTTATCCCCCACTCCTCTGTTTCTTCTTGTTTTTCCTCTGCTTAAGTAGCAGTACCTTGCCCTGCTGTTGATAATGAAGACATACTGGGAGGTTTGCACTGGAGGCGGGACCAGCACTGTAGTGGGTTGGAGAATGGGAAAGGTCAAATATGCAGAAGATGAACTGATAAATGTGAACCAGACCCTTCTATGAAGTGTTGTTTCTGGTTGGTGTTACCACTGTAGCCCATATCAGAGGCCAGCATCGGCCTTTAAGGAAAATCCTTCCTTTCACCTGTTAGATCCGTCCGTGATGTCCAGTTATTTTGTGACTGTTCTTTTCTATTCACTTTCCCTCAACCTGCCTTGGTTACTTATAGATCTGTTTATGATTATGTTTCCCAAAATGCCATTCTGGGCACACAAAATCTGCTGTGTCCCAATTCTACTCAACACAGTCTAGCTCTAAGCAGGTGTTGCATACATCTTCAGTGTGTTCACACCATTAAAGTGGCAACAATTTGGAAAGGTTACCTGAGCAAATCCACATGAATAGCATAGACAATAAAAGATAAAATACTAAATAAAATAAAGTAAAAAATCCACATGAATGTACAAAGGGATGTATAAGCATGAGAGGACTGCAGTGACAGGGCAGAGACTGACCCTGGGATTCAGTCTGCATGGTACGGTGCTCTATGAGAGGGTGTGTCATGGTGGTAGTGCAAATTTTTATTTTTTTATTTAACCTTTATTTAACCAGGTAGGCCATTGAGAACAGGTTCTCATTTGCAACTGCGACCTGGCCAAGAAAAGCGTAGGCGTGCAAGACAACATATAATTTCACATTCAATACAAATAATTTCACATTCAATACAAATAGTTTCACATTCAATACAGTACAAGAACACAGAATACAATAGGCTACATAAAGTGCAGAATAAGTGGGCAATTACAAATGCCGGCAAGTAGTGAGGTGCAAGTAAGTCAATGGATATGCAATCCAAATATGGAAATAGGTACAATAGTGCAAGGGTAAAGTCTAGAGACCAGCATTAAATATGGAAAATATAAGAGAATAATGTAGACATAGTCATATAAAACTATAGCAGTGCAAGGATAAAGTTTAAAAAAGACAGCATTAAATATGGGCATTATAAGCATTAAGCAATAAATATGGGCATTATACGGGAATAAAGTAGACAGTAGGATAGACACAAATCAACAGTCAATAGTAGAGGTTTGAAGTAATAGTGTTACAGCCATTGTTCAAGTATTAAGTCAGACCTCAGTCCATGCTGGGGGAAGGAGGGAGGGAGCTCGGGGTTGTGCATCTGGGATAATGTAGCCAGTAAACAGTGTAAACAGTGTCTGTAGGAATATCCAAAATATTTGTGGATTCGGGTACATTTTTTGAACCAAAAAAAGTCTGACTGGCGCTCCTTCAGGCGCCGACACTGCTGCCTTCTCCAGGCAACAGCGGCGCACACACGCACGCACACACACGCACGCACACACACGCACGCACGCACACACACACACACACACACACACACATACATACACACAGCTCCAGACACGAGAGGAGAAGAGTCAGCGGGCGGTGTCAGATCTGTGCACTCACTTTCAGTGGTTTCTGTGAATATTAGAAAAATGTTGAGCTACCTAAAGGATCATAGAGTGAGTCACGCCATGCCACGCTACTGACCACATGTGTGCAACAAATCTCTCCGCAGAGTCTCTCCCCGCCGTGCCATGTTGTATACTCAGATGGATTCTGTTTCAATCGTTCATCAAATCATTTCTTTTAATCATCAATTATTTATTCCTGCAAAATGGGATTGTCAAGCAGACAAACTGACCAATACACATATAATAATAGATCGATACTTGGCATCTTTGTATTGATATAGTATTGCCACGGAAAATATCGCGATACTATGCTGTATCGATTTTTTCCCACCCCTACTCATGAATGTAACTATAAAGACCGCTAAACGTGACTTTCATGTGACTGGTCGTCACGTGACCAGCCGGTGGTTGCTGTAGTTTAGTAGGATCTTATATGAATTCTTGTGCATAAGTTGTTGTACAATATCATACGAACCTGTTCCCGCAACCTGTACTCTGAACCTGTAAAATACGGACATTTGGGCAGTGGCTGTCAGCGTCCGATACGACGTAAAAAGCACCCTTCAGCATGTGTGTAGAACGCACCGGGGAGAGCAGCAGCTACATAGCATTTGAAGATGACGTAGCACTAAGTAGCGAGTAGTATGAAAAGTATGAGGTTGGTTGAGGGGTGGATGGGTCAAACAACAAAGGACTTTCACCCAGGAGAGCGGGGTTCGTGTCCTGCGTGTCCCGTATCCGTCCCGTTCTTCTTAACCGTCCTGGTCTTCTTTTCCTAAACCCAACCGTCATCCCGCGTGTCGTAACGACCTTTTCCTTTACCTAACTGCGTTAAAAGTGACGCCAATAGTCCCGACCAAAAACGTGTTTAGATCTGACACTAAAGGAGACTTTTACCGTCAATAACAACGCCAAAGGCACCTGACCAAACGTCTGTATTTTATGCGATGGGAGTGAGAATCTGTTGGTTCCCAAGAACCAGAGAATGTGTTGCAATCTGATAGCTGTTGAGATATTTCTGTCTGTGGTAGAAATTCTAATACCTAGGTGAGATATGAAATACAGCTTCATTCAACCAAGTCTTTTAAGTATGTATTCTTTGCGCAAAGAAGGTTCAGCTCATCATGAGAGTCTGAGAGAATGAAGTCAAGTCAAGTCAGCTTTATTGTCAGATGTGCTATACATGCATGACATACGGCACAAATGAAATTTCAGTCCTCTCGAACCCATGGTGCAAAATGCAATAAAAAAAAAAAGTTTTCTATGAATAGAAAAGACATAGAATAAACAATCAACAATCAACAAGACACAAAATAAGCAATCAACAATTTAACAAGACATAAAAATAAACAATCAACTATCAACAAGACATACAGTAAACAATCAACAATCACAATCAAGGCACTTGAGTATTTACATGACGATGAACAAAGAGTATTTGAGAATGACTTACTTATTTACCCTCTACAAGCTGACAGCAGTGGGGAGGGGGTAAAATTTACAGCCCTTGTGAACATCAGTCCATCTGACCTCTGACCTCCAAATCTGTGGCCAAAATGGTAGGTAGAGAAAAGCCAGTCTCTGCTTCTTAGATAAACAGAAGAACATAAAGTTAGGCCATCAGCGTCCATACATCAAAACAGAGGCAAAGAGTTCAAACAGCTAAAAACTAAATAACAAGTCAATAGTAAGATATGTTAATAGACAAATGTGTGATTTTCCATTACATGTCCGGACCAAAGTGGTGCACTGTCAAACTGAACAACCGACCGACGGCCGGCATGGCTCGAACTGTATCAAGAAGAGAGTTTGGAGATGCAACAAAACATTATTGTGAAACCTGATCTCACAGAATTCCATGAAATGAACACGGCCCCTTAGCTCAAAATCTGTGGCGGTTTCACGGAATCGCAAAAAATTCGTGATGGGCCCACGAAAGAATTCACGGCCCCTTAAGTTAAGGAAAAGGTTGTGGGTGGGCTTACGTTTCCATGACACACGGGACAACAACGGGATGGGCGGGTTTAGGAAAAGAACAACGGGACGGTTGGGTTTAAGAAACGTGACACGCGGGACACGATCCCTGGTCTCCTGGGTGAAAGTCCTGTGTTTGACCCATCCTCCCCCCCAACCAACCTCCCTACGCAGATTTTCGGGCTTTCATACTACTCGCTACCGTAGTCGCTCCTATGCTACGTCATCTTCTCATTGACTTTACATTGGCATTGCTTTCCGTGGTGGCCACACGGAATTTTCACCCATTCGTGCCACCACCACGTAATGCGCTGTTAACTGTTCGTGATCATTTCACAGAATTCTGTGAGACCAGGCTGCATTGTGCATGTTTCAAAGTTTCTATTTTAATTTTGGCTTGGTGTTGTTTTCTTGTCATTCCAGTTTACATTCCCACTTGTTCGAACGCAGGGTGATGTGAAGTGAATAACAAAAAAGTCATTATTCCTAAACAAAAAACCATATCATATTCTTCCCACAAAGATAATGTGTAAATATGAGATTACAGGAAGACAGGTGTGGAGTGTTGAAGTGTAGATCAGTTTACTTAAAGGCTTTTGTTTTTTTACAGACATCATACCCTCAGATCAGTCCCTTGAATGTCCATAAATGGATAAATAATAATACTAATTGTAAAACCACAAAATGTATTTTTGTACGTAAAGTATCTAGATTATTTAGCCCTAGTTATATACTACCATTCTTGAAAATGCACAAAGACTGATGTGAAATTGTAGCCTAGAAACCTAGAATCACCCTAGTGGCAGCAAATGTAATTTGCAGCCAGGGTCAGTCTAGCAACTCTACGTTGGCTGTTTGGCAGTTTGGCTGGAAAAGCCAAACTCTGGCCGGGCCAATCACATCGTGTATAGAGTCAGTGGGCGGGGCTTATGGCTGCTGCTGCTGCTGGTGAACAGCGGTCTTTGGAGTCGGCTTTGGCCGCGACTCTGGAAGAGTTGGAGTTCAGCTTTTCTTTGAGAAAAGAACAAAGAACGGCACTGAAGTCATTCTTAAAAAAGGAAGATGTGTTCAGAGTTTAAAGTTGAATCTACCAACTAGCGTTGCTCTGGTTGGTTGTAGAGCTATCCTATTGGTGCAGAGGGAATTTGAAAGACAACCGTTTATCCCTCCCCTCGGATTGAGCCCAGCCAATGGTGAGTTCCCAGACCCAACATCTGGATGTGGGGCTGGCTTGTGAGGCTAGTGAAATTGTGTAAATGTATTGTATTTTATCTTACCATAGATCTAAAACAACACACAGACACACACGCGGTTCAGATCATCTTTGGCTGAGGAACAAATGAAAGGCTTAAAGGTCAATTACAGCATGAATGGATCACTAATTGGAATCAGCCTTAGAAAACCTGTTGGTGTTCCAGATCCCTCGGGTTCCACGAAGGCTTATTAGTTCACAGACTGACCGGATTATCTTAGAGCTAAAGTGATTGAAATCTAGATGTTTGTAATGATTTGCCTATTTGGACAGGGGAGGGGTAAAGCTGCGTTAAGTACTGTCAATGCCAATCACACTAGAGTCTTTGAAGATGAATTGTATATGACCCTGTTCTGAGCTGGAGTCTCTGAGAACCCAAACAAAAGAAACATCTTTTCAGACCAAATAGCAAATCACACTCAAAATCAAATCAACTCGGCTGATGTCTCTTGATCTCTGTATATGTTCTAGGTCATGGTTCAATGGTGATTAATCCCACCGTGCATTCATACACATTGGTTTCATTTTTCGTTTATTTAACCCTGACACTAAAAACAACACCATGACAAATTCTTCGTATGTGCAACGTACTTGGCAATAAAGCCCTTTCTGATTCTGATTCTGATTCTGAAGCTTATCAATTTGTAGTAATATAATGAAACTGTGTGGCTTGAAATCCTTGGCAGGCTTTCATTTCCTCTCTCGTGAATTATCCCATTTTGGAATGAATCTCTCCATGTGGCCTTCAGATGTTTCTTATTGCTGATTTAAAAAAACATTTGACTCTGGGGATTGATTTAAATCTTGAAACGTAGGAAATGAAATACAATGTGGAAAGTGGGACGTCTACTTTGATTTTCTTGCATGAAAGCAAAACTCACTTTCTTGTTATTTGCAGGAGATTATTTGGAGTCCCAGCAGCTTTCCTTGTGAAATCAACAAACATTTTCAACAATGTACTGTAAGAGATTTCTACTTTTTCCAAAATGTCTAATTTCTCTGAATAATTATGGAATGAAAGTCCCCTTTCCAAGTATTTTGCTGATTAGAATTTATGTCAACTTGTGGAACCATAAACAGATAAAATGCGCGTGAGGCAGCCCCAGATGTCAGATGATAATCGTGACACAGATGTAAACAACTACTGTCGGGCTGATTTAGCTTCCGGGAGTCGTCCCCGCAAATCTGCCTCTCATCTTTTAAAGTTACATTGACTGCAAGAATGTTCCCAGATTCCTCGGTCTGATGTTCTCAGGACTGTCTTAACAAGAGAGAAAGGTTGAGACACAGGAGTTTGACGGGTAAATCTTTACCAGTGATTTCTTGGATCGTAAAATAGGAGCTCTGTAGGAGACCTTTGCTCTGTAGTTAAAATGTAAACTGAGCGTGAAGATCAGTATAGTGTAGCTCATAAACATATATACAAAGATGCCGCATTGACTGCAACATGACTGCAAGACTAGCCTGTAAACAAATACTAGTGAACTGGGGAGCTGTGGGTTTTTTGAATAAAAAGCACAGTAAAGTCATCATTTCTCAAACAATTTCAATTCCAATTTTTTTATATTCAAGGGTTAAGGATCTACATGTACTATTTTAAAAAAAAGTGTGCGTAGGCTTAACGTTACATGAACAGAATTACTTAACATTACGTTGTGGAAAGTTATCAATTTGTCATAAGGAATTGTAACAATTCACGTTTGTCAGGCATGGTGCTTGCTTATTTCCCTTGGTTAGTACTTGTGTGAGCAGGTCAGCTAAGACATTATTTTGTACATCATTTTGTGTTTGCATTTTCTTAACTGTTTGTTTTGCAGCGTCCACATTTATTCACTCTTATTTTGTAGTTATCCTTTTTTGCATGGTTTGGCTTTGGGCCTGGCATGCTTTTATTTTGTAGTGTTTAATTTGTAAAGTGTGTGTGTCTAACTTGACTCTGCCTCAATTAATTGAATGTTTTGGTTTTACCCGTGCTGTGATTTTATTACTAAAGCGACATCCCGCTTAAGGCGGCAGCCGTTGGCAAGAAAAGGGGATGTCGGAACGAGGACTAGAATCCTACCACTTTGGTGACTCTGGGCTGGGTTTTTTATTCTTTTTATTCCAAAAAAAAAGTATTCTGTGAACTTTTAACCTTGGTTTGTGTTTTTTTTTTAACTCTGCTCCCCCTGTGCAGCCTTTTTATATAGAGTCCTAGGCTCTTTTAAAGGTAGGTGGCTTTGTCGGCATTTTTAACTTTATTTTAGGCTCTTAAAGGTGCTATAGGTAGGATTGTGAAGATCCAGGAATTAGCCCAAACGGTCTCCTAAGCCCCTCCCCCGACAAGGGAGAATGAATGCGTGTCCATGAGCAGTGATTGAAACGCAGATAGACACCCCCCCCTGGCCCTGATTGGTGCATCTGAACAGGGAGCGGTGTATTTCTGTAAATCTCTCTCCAGGCTGTAGGTGGAGCCAGAGGAGCTGGATTTATTTTAATGACCTGCTTCCTGTAGTTCTACTAGAACATAGGGTCAGTTTCAGCAGATATGACAGAAAGGTAGTTTTATGAGTCTTACCTACTGCATCTTTAATTAAAATAAATTTCAATTTGCTGTTATCACCACACCGGTGCGTCCCTATATAATATATAATTTAACCCTCTGAGGTCTAATGGCATTTTCACACATCTTCTTAAATTCACCTTTTTAAGGATATTTGCATGTAATGGATCCCTGTGTGTTTCATATTAAAATGTTTAGAACAAACTCAGCTTTCCGTATATTGATGCCCACATTTTTTCAGAGCGATGTGTAAAGAGATAATTTGGCGCTAAAGCTGAAACGTTGATGTTGGCTTTTTGAAATTCCTCAAATCTCTTTTGATAACAAACCTTAACTCGTGATGTGTTGTACGAATTGTTTCGGTGCTTGAAATGATTTTAACAAAGTCTTTAAGGTTATATATGATTAAAATAGTAAATAAATGTGTCACGTTTTTGAGTGTCTGCTGTTAGTGTTTCCTGTTTTGTTTTGAAGTTTCTGTTTTTCTCCCTTGTCTTGTTTTACTTCCTGCCTCGTGTTTCCCGCCGTTGTGATTGTCTGCCTCACCCTGATGTGTTTCACCTGTTCTGGAGCCCTAGTGTCACCTGTCCCTTGTTTGCTCGTTAACTCTTGTATTTAGTCTCTGTGCTGTCTTTGTCTTGTGTCGGATCATTGTCGGTGTTTGTATGTTTTGTCTCGGGTTCAGTGTCTTGCGTTGTGTCTTGTGTTCTGTCTTCTTGCCTGTTTTGGATTATATTCATGTTTGCCTGCCTGCCTACATCTGGGACCTGTTGCACAAAACCAGGATAAGGGATTAAGCCAGGATATTCTCCTGCATGAATTTTGTTTTGATTTGGTTGCACAAAAGCAGGTTGAATTAAACCCAGCCAAGTAACCATGGAGATTTTCTTTGCATAATGCTCCAGAGCAGGCTAACAGCCAGGCTAACAGCCAGGCTAACAGCCAGGCTAACAGCCAGGCTAACAGCCAGGCTAACAGCCAGGCTAACAGCCAGGCTAACAGCCAGGCTAAGATTAATCCTGGAGTCTTATGTGTTAAATCAGCTGCCGCTCTGATCCAAAATAAACGTGTTTAACAGTTATTCCGTTGTCTTCTGAATGTGTTCTGCTTTATTTTTATATAATATATAAAATAATTTTGACATGCATTACTTGTCACTATTGCTGTCACAAGTTTGATTTAAATCCTACTATTGCAGTTGTTTAGATGGTAAGAAATGGTTGCACTGGCACCGGAGATAAAGTGGGACAATGCGGAGGAAAGGGGCTTTTCCTCCGCTGCTGTTCCCGTGAAAATTGCAACGTGGAGAGGCGGGGGGGGGAGTGGGATCCTCCCACACCGTGTAGCGGACTCTAAAGGAGACTTTTAGCATCAGTAATGACAACAATGGCACCTGACCAAACGTCCGTATTTTACGAGATGGGAGTGAGAATGTGTTGGAACGCCATAAAGCTTCTTAATCTTTTTATTTTGGTGCTGTCACTTGTCATCTTCGAGCTTGGGAGTGAGAAAAAAAACATGAATAATAATAGGCTACGTTCTTTTACAGATATGCTTACAGTGTGTATTGAAATCACTTAGGCTACTTCCTTTTCTAGTTCTTGTCCAGTCATGTTTGTTCTGTATGAGCATTAATTGTAGAAAGATATTTAGAATTAGACATAGCTTATAGAGATTGGTGCATATGGTTGTAAAACATATTCTCGCATTATGATTAAGGGTTTGAAATTAAGCCTGGTCCTTAGGGTGAATTCCCCAAGGAACATGAATTCCCTCTGCTCACTTTTAAGGCAAAGTAGGCTAAATAATAAAACATTTTATTTATATAGTGCTTTACATGGTACTCAAAGACACTTACAGATACAGCAATAAACAAACACATCAAACAAGGATAGTAAAAGCAATTAAAACAGAGTGTACAACTTTGTAAAAATGTGGAGTGACTAGTAAGTAGATCTTTTTAAATCCTTACACATTCAGTCGGTCCGCTATTGTCTGCCAGTCTTTTTCTCTCTGTCTGATAACAGCCGTATTTCCCTTTTTGCATATTATATAGTATATATAATATATTATATGCTTCACCTCCTCGTAACTTTCCATTAGAAGCTGCTGCTCAGCGGGTGAAACATTTGCTGCACTATCTACACCTGGCTTGACATAGCTTCACCTTCTCATCCTGGCTCGGCAAACGTGCAACCGATTAAGCCGTAATGAATTATCCTGGATTTCTTCATTCTACTTTTGTGCAACAGCCCCCTCGACACTTTTTGTTGTGAGTTTGGTTATTAAATTCCTTCAACTCTGCATTTGGGTCCAAGCCTCGCTAATTCCGTGACAGATCCGTGACAAAATGTTTGAAACGAAATGTTGTAGTATCACTTTTTGAGCAGTAGTTTTGTCAAACATTGTTTGGATGCGCCGGTGTGTCTTCCGTCCACAGACAGTTCAAGTACATGAAATGTCTTTGTGCGTTTCAGCGATCACATTTTCAAACAATACCCCTACACTGCTACTGTTTCTACGATTTTTCAGGCATCTTATCAATGTAATACACAACCACAATCCAGAAAAAAGTGGTGATTTTTATTTTTTTAAGATTATTTTTGGGTGGTTTTTCTGCCTTTATTTTGACACGACAGCTAGGTGAGAAAGGGGAGAGAGAGAGGGAAGACATGCAGGAAATCATCACAGGTCGGATTTCAACCCTGGACCTCTGCGTCGAGGCATAAACCTCTCGGTATATACGCGCCTGCTCTACCCGCTGAACCAACCCGGCCACGAAAAGTAGTGATTTTTACAGACTTTAAACTTGTTATAACGTTGTTAACAATAAAAACTATATTTAAAAAAAAAAAGAAGTGTCCACTGAACTTGAAAAGTTTACTAAGAATCTAAATGTAGTTACCATTTCATTTTAAAAGGAATACAAATCTTGATAAAATTAGTATTAACACAGTTTATTCATTCCAGAAAATCTTAACTGGTGTTTGAAATGGTAGGATAATTGTACAGCTAATTTTCATCTTTATATCCTAATATCAACCAGAATTCTTTCTTTTTTTGGCCGTTTTATTAGTAACCATAACCTTGTATAAATTAGGTTATAGTAAATGTATGTTAAATGTAATGTCATCCGTATCTCACACATCTGACGACCACCATAGGGTGTTTACAGATGTAAACTTCAGGACTAGGGTGACAAGACATCAGAGATGGCAAAAGTACTCTCTTCCCATACTCAAGTAGAAGTACAAATACTCTGGTAAAAGTAGAAGTACTGATTTAACTTCTTTATTCAAGTAAAAGTAACAAAGTACAGGCTTGGAAATGTACTTAAAGTATAAAAGTAAAAGTAGCCTTGTGAATGACAAGCTACCTGAACCATCCAAATGTTACTAGAGGTCAAGCTGAGAAACTTCAGTGGACATGGAACAAAGGCTCTTTATATGCCATTAGCCTACATTTTAAATGGATGTCTGCCAATAGGCCTAAAACATCACATATATGATTATTGTGACAGAGACTGGGACTCCAGGTTAGTACGATTCTAAATGAGTACAAGATATGAACTTATGTGTGTGTGCTCAAATATGGCTTCTGGGAAGAAAAGAAAGGATAAAATATGAATTACTAAACAGACATTAATTAAGAAGTTCCCCATACTTTTACAACTAACAACCACTAGATGCCGCGAATGAATGCCGCCGAATCTGTCGAGTCGTCTTGTAGTGGTCAAGTGCAATGTATATTCCCGTCCAATTAGATTGAATTCGGTATTGATGACACGAAAAACAATAACGGTAACTCCACTGAAATTATTTGAAACTAAAGTAACGAGTCAAAAAAAAGGAGTAGAAAGTACAGATATTCATGTTAAAAATGTCAGGAGTAAAAGTAAAAAGTCGGCACAAAACTAAATAGTAAAGTAAAGTAAAAATATCTGAAAAATCTACTTCAGTACAGTTACAAAGTATTTGTACTTCATTACTTCCCATCTCTGCCAGACATCCCGAAAAATTTGGGACAGTCCTGAAATCCAAGCAGTTGTCCTGAATACCGAATCCTGCCCTAATTGTCCCGAAAATTAGAGCAAAGTCTCAAGAGCAGACTCTGGAGTAGTAGCCGAGAGAGTTTAACTACATGTCCCTCCAGCCACACAGAAATCTAAACCTGTGTTCAGTTCTCTCCAGTGTTTGGAATAACGCCGTTTAAAAGAACGCCGTTAGGTAATGACATTATGTTTTCAGTAACAGGGTAATCTAACTAATTACTTTTCCCGTCGTTACAACGCCGTTAAAATTACTGGACGTTAAATGCGGTGCGTTACTATGCATTTATTGAATAAACGGTGTAATCCGAACGCACCCCTGGCTCACAGCTAGTGAGGAGGTGGGTTAATAACCAGGTAAGCCATTATGATTGGCTAAGGCAGAGTCATGTTTCATGGTAGCCAATCAGAGCCAGTGTTTTTACACACATGCCAGCACACGCGCCACACACACACACACACACACACACACACACACACACACACACACACACACACACACAACAGCTAAACAGAGATTCGAAGAAGCAGCAGAGATGGCGAGTCAGGAGCAATCCGATGAAAAGTTGGCATTTTCAAGGTGGAGATATAAGCACTACTTCAAATTCATTGTGGTCAAAGGCAAGAACGTGCATGTAATGTGTACATTATGTCCAGGAGCGAAGACTTCGTCGACATCCGTTGTAAGCAACTCTAATTTAATGAAGCATCTCACAACGACACACGCATCTACAAAGCTAGTGGCCAAAAACACCGATACCTCCACCAGATGATAGCTCTCCATCCACTAGCAAAGAAGGACTCGGAGCAAAGTCCTCCAAGCAGCAGAAGATAGATCTTTCTGCCTCACAACTAAAAAACTGCTCAAAAAAATCCACATCCTTTGACATATAGCAACTTTTTTTTTTTAACAGTAACGCAAATAGTTACTTTCCCTGGTAACGAGTTACTTTTATTATAGAGTAATTCAGTTACTAACTCAGTTACTTTTTGGAACAAGTAGTGAGTAACTATAACTAATTACTTTTTTAAAGTAACGTTCCCAGCACTGGTTCTCTCAGACGTGACGTGACCAAACCCTCGACACCTAGAGCAGCTGGATGCTCTCCCGCTGCTGCAGTCGAGTAGTCATTGTGTTTGTTTTGTTTGTTTCATAATGACACGAGTTCATGATTTTAATGATTTTTTATTTTTTTGTATTTTCGGGTTTACAGGACGGACAGTTGAGTTTCTGAATAAACATAATAAATAATTTTGATGGCTTTGTGCGGAGTTTTGAAATTCATGTTAAGTGCAGGCAGCCGGAGAAGGAGTGATTGGATTGGATGTTGCGCTTGATCATTGTGTTTGTTTTATTTGTTTCATAATGACACTTGAGTTCATGATTTTAATGATTTTTTTAAAGTGACAGACAGTTGAATTCCTGAATAAAAATAATAAAGAAGTCCAAGTTGGCCCAAAGACAGCGCTCACACCAAAATAGTGACGACATTTACCCATGGCCAACCTGTGGTGAACTAAAACAACAAAAGCAATTCGACAAAAATTTCATTCCCAAAGGCAGTTTCATGATCATTTGATCATTTGATTGATGCAACAGACAATATAACTTCTGTGTTTATTCATAGCCATTAGATTTGAGCAGATCCAAAGATTTCACTGTATTTGGAAGGCTGGCTTTGGAAGAGCTCCAGCCAATCCGCATCAAAGGATCCAACCGAAGGAGCTTACACTCACTGTTAGAATGATGTGTGTTGTGTGTCTCGTTCTCCAGTTTCACTGTGATAATGACACACTAACAGATTTATTAAGGGATGACCCAGCACCCCTCCTCTGTGTGTGTGTGTGTGTGTGTGTGTGTGTGTGTGTGTGTGTGTGTGTGTGTGTGTGCGTGTCTGCATGTGTGCATGTGTGCGTGTGTGCGTGTGCATGTGTGTGTGCATGTGCATGTGCATGTGCATGTGCGTGCGTGCGTGTGCGTGTGCGTGTGCGTGTGTGTGCGTGTGCGTGTGCGTGTGCGTGTGCGTGTGTGTGCGTGTGCGTATGCGTGTGTGTGTGTGTGTACCTGCAGGAGATGTGCTGTCCTTCTCAGGTAATATCTTCCAGATGTAGTGAGGTTGTCTTCAAAACTTCGAAATCCTTAATACTTGCTCTCATGTGTCCTTGAGATTCACTGCAAACAGTGATGCATCCACACACTCCTCTAAACTTTTCTTAATTTAACATAAATGGAACTGTTAAAATATGTTGTACTGATATTTGGCTACACACATGCACCAAGTAGCCAAAAAAATCCATTAATGCAGCTTGAAGTAGTAATTCACGAGTGTCTTTGTGTTGTCATTTGTCTTTATTGTTGTATCTGGGGCCAGATGCAACGACTAAAACTGTGCGTGCACACAAAGACAGAAATATGCATACGCATTATTTTTCTCTGATTTATAAAGCCTCCACTTAATCCGGATTCTGGTTTGAATCTGATTCATTGTGGAACTGGGCATGCATGCACAAGCATCATTTCCACTCCCACAGTTAGTGTTACACAATTACCACACTTCCATGCTAGACCAGACTCACAACAACCAATGCTCTATATGGCTTGCAGTAATGTGTCACAGACAGTTTAACTTGCCACCTTTATTGCATTGGCCAGTAGGTGCCAATGCAATAATGTATAACTGAACAAGAAAAGTCAAATGCTGGTGTATCATTAAGATTATGTCTGTAAACCCCTCACATTACAGGATCATTTGGGCTTTATTCTATCTGTGAAACTAAAATTGCTATCTCATTATTTTGATTTTATTCCATAATTATGACTTACAATTTTTCATCTTAATTTTTTCTAGGTCATCAACTGGAGTGGTGATGGCAAAATGCAAGGCATTGCAACTCACTAACCCTAGAACTAGTAATAGGTGGTCCTGCCCATAGTTGATATTCAGTCCTTTTTTATTTTTATTTACAATTTTTATTGTCTTCACATCTCACAGAATTCCTTTTTTCTCCATCCATAAAAACAAGCGACAAAAGCACAAAGCAAGCCGATCCACTTTTCCATGTTGATAAGAGCATTTAAATGAGAAAAAATGATTGGACAAAAAGAAATCTAGGGACATTTAGAATAGATAAAAATGTGCGATTAATTGCGATTAATTGCGAGTTAACTATGACATTAATGTGATTAATCGCGATTAAATATTTGAATCGTTTGACAGCACTAGTTTTTAGTATTAACTATCATATATATATATATATGTGACATATATATATGTATATGTATATATATATATATATATATGTGACATATATATATGTATATGTATATACATATATATATGTATGTCACAAAATTTCTTAAGCATTTAGCTGCTATTCATGGGCTTCAAAATAAAAGGCTTCATTGAGGAGTGAGTTAAGGAGCTGAATAAACAACTAGAAATACAGTATCTCACAAAAGTGAGTACACCCCTCACATTTTAGTAAATATTTCATTATATCTTTTAATGGGACAACACTGAAGAAATTACACTTTGCTACAATGTAAAGTATGAAGTGTACAGCTTGTATAACAGTGTAAATGTGCTGTCCCCTCAAAATAACTCAACACACAGCCATTAATGTCTAAACCGCTGGCAACTAAAGTCAGTACACCCCTATGTTAAAGGCAGGCAGATTATTATTTTTAAAGGCCAGTTATTTCATGGATCCAGGATACTATGCATCCTGATAAAGTTCCCTTGGCCTTTGGAATTTAAATAGCCCCACATCATCACATACCCTTCACCATACCCCACATCATCACATACCCTTCACCATACCCCACATCATCACATACCCTTCACCATACCCCCACATCATCACATACCCTTCACCATACCCCCACATCATCACATACCCTTCACCATACCTAGAGATTGGCATGGGGTACTTTCCATGAAATCATCTCTCAATGCAAATCAAACCAGCTATTAGGCTAACTGAAATATAACCATGTTAATCTCTAGGTATGGTGAAGGGTATGTGATGATGTGGGGGTATGGTGAAGGGTATGTGATGATGTGGGGGTATGGTGAAGGGTATGTGATGATGTGGGGGTATGGTGAAGGGTATGTGATGATGTGGGGGTATGGTGAAGGGTATGTGATGATGTGGGGCCAAGGGAACTTTATCAGGATGCATAGTATCCTGGATCCATGAAATAACTGGCCTTTAAAAATAATAATCTGCCTGCCTTTAACATAGGGGTGTACTGACTTTAGTTGCCAGCGGTTTAGACATTAATGGCTGTGTGTTGAGTTATTTTGAGGGGACAGCACATTTACACTGTTATACAAGCTGTACACTTCATACTTTACATTGTAGCAAAGTGTAATTTCTTCATTAAAAGATATAATGAAATATTTACTAAAATGTGAGGGGTGTACTCACTTTTGTGAGATACTGTACATTGTTTTGTTTAATCAATCAGAACATAAAGACACCAAATTATTTAGTTAAGCTGGGAATAAACACAGCAGAACACACTCTGAGTAAACCATCCAAGATAGTTAAGCATTTGGTCATTTTTGCATAGTATGTAATAATACTTTGTTGGTGATTTGTTCATGAATTGGACTTGACTGACAGAAATAATCATTCAGCAGAATCAACTCAATATTCCATTATGTTGTCCAAATAGTTCCCGGTCCATGGAATTAGTTTCTTGTTCTTGTGTGTGTTTGTGTCTGTTTGGGGGCCCATCAGACTGCATATGTTTCCAATTGTTGATAATAGGTATAGTGCAGCAATTATGTAGTTTAGTTCTGCTTTTTAGTTAAATATCTCGTCAACTATTTAATGGAGTGCCTCTGTAATTTTGCACAGACATTCATGTTCCTATCAGGATGAATTGCAATACTTTTATGTATTACCGAATACTAAATGCAATGTATCTTGGCTGTGATAACATGTTAAACTAAGGTGTTATATAAATATGCTCAGCAAGTGTTGTCATTGTGAGCGTGCTGATGTTAGCATTTAGCTCAAAGCACAGTGGTGACTAATTACAGCCTAACAAAGCTGTCAGCCAGGTTATGGATTTGTTTTGCTTCATACCTTTGTCAAATTGACCATGATTACATAGACTTTAGGCTTTTAAGGCCTTGGTCTAATTCTGTAAAACTAGCACAATTATGTTTATGATCTCCACATGTGGTATGTATGAAAACACATTTATATAATTATTGGCTTTAGTCAAATTATCCTACTGGTAAAGATTATGCAGACAACTCCATAAAAGAAAAGTTACGATGTCAGTTACAACCAATAAAGCAATACGGTATGTTTTCTGGGGAGCAAGGAACCAGTGTGCGATTTTCCAGGAGGGGAAGTGTGGGATTTCCCCGTTCCTAGTCTACATGTCCCTGCCTCTGCTGAATAATTTTCATCCCCGGTGGGGACAAAATGTACCTCAAAGTGATCAATGCTACTTCACAAATAAACCATATATTATATACCTAAAATAGAAGTATTTTAAACTAAGTAAAGTGTTGTAACAGTCTACAGTGAGTTAAAATGATAAACGGAAGGTGCTACAGAGCTCCGACGCATCAGGCAGTTGGTAGATGTGTTTAGCTGCCAATAGGTGACTGTGAGCCGGCTACACGCACCGCCAGACGACGGTGCTTTCAGGGGCCGTGGTAGTGGATTTTAGCCAAATTGAGCGTCATGTGGCGATGACAGTTTAGGCACCAAAACGACTCGCTAAGTTTAGGAAAAAGCTTGTGGTTTGGATTAAAACACTCCGGAGGAACGAACAGGTGTTTCCTAGGGAATGGTTGTAATGGGCAATGCTAAGCTGCTTAGAACTAGTATTATTGGAATGGTATTGGATTTAATTCTTGCATGTTCAGAATCAGAATCAGAAATACTTTAATAATCCCAGGGGGAAATTATTTTTGTTACCACTCCAGGTATACAAACAACATATACAAACAACATATATTATCCAGACTTTTAACATATATAATAAAAACAAATATACAGTAATAATAAATAAAATATGAAATGTACAGTGTTAGTGTTAATGTGCAATAGTGCAATAGAAAGAGAAAATTATTGTTTATGTTGAGAAATGAAAAAAATGTTTTGTTTTACTGTGCATGATAAAAAACACGGCATGGCAGCAGGAAGATCCTGTCTGATCAATCGCACAGCTTGGGGGGAAACCATCTGTTGTTTAATTTCTATGGTGTGCTGCAACTCTTCAAAATTAAGTCATAAACAGCTATTAAGATGTCAGTTCTTCTACAAAGCTCTTGGGAAAGTGTTTGGCTGCTGCCTGCTGAGTCTCTCCGACCGGGTTTTTGTCTCATCTGACTCTCTGTCAGCATCTACTGCTGCCAGTTCGCTCGTCAGCGTTTGAAGATTTCAGTTTGATGTGGAAATTAACACCAAGCCAAACATACGTGGTGGTTGTAAATAAGTTTAACATTTTATATCACTCATGTTTGGGGTTTCAAACACGATGTGAAAATGTCTTTGTTCGCATGTATGATACAGTTGTCTGAATGAAGTATTTGAGGAACGCACATGC
>NC_050178.1:21816650-21901650 GCF_008315115.2 Sander lucioperca | reverse complement strand
ATGAATCGTGCAGGTGAAATTGACCCTCACTCATGAAGGAATGTAAAGTGTTAGTTCAACCAATAATCAACCAGTTGTCTAAATTGCTCAAAGGTGCATCTCATGAACAATCAACTGGCAAGCATATACAGACAGACCACAACACAGAGCTGCAATTTTCCAATAATGGATGGACCAGGAAACGAACAGGGTCAACAGCCAAGAGGAGGAGGAAGAAGAGGAGCAAGGATGCGTGGTGGAAGGCAAAACAGAGGAAGAGGCAGAAGAGGACATAGGCGCATATCTGATGACATAAGGGCCACTATTGTAGACCATGTTGTCAATCATGGCCTTACAATGGCTGAGGCAGGTCGAAGGATGCAGCCGAATGTTGGGAGATCAACCGTGTCCTCAATAGTTCAGACGTTTCGAAGAGAGAACAGGTATGTCCACCAATGTACAGTGCACTGTTACTGTATATAAGCAGTATACTGTATACTTCCTACAATGCTTCATATTACAGTAGTCCACTTGTATTTCACAGCATACAGAAATATACTCTATACAGATACATACTGCACCTTACATGCACCCACCTGTATGTTTTACAGTAAAATGTGTGTTCGCATAGTTTTTGTCTATGTGAAATTGTGCGATGCATCACTGCATTTTTCCCCACATAGGACTGCAAGATTACCTCAAACCGGTGGCAGAGGACGCCTTTTTACACCTCGACAGGGGGAGGCTATTTGCATCATGGTCCGAGTAAACAATGCCATGAGACTCAGGGAAATACAAAGGACCATTATAGATGACAACGATGTCTTTGAAAACATCCATACGGTTATCATCTCAACCACTGACAGGATGCTGCATAGAAACCAGATGAGTATCAAACAGCCTAACCCATATGCCCCTTATAGGGTCATACAACACCCAGCATCTACTCAACTTTTTAGAGACTCTCTACAGGGCTCTCTTCCCTGATGATGAGAGGGGTCTGTTCATATGGGATTATTTGTGTGTCTTTAATTCCAAGCAAAACTTCTCAAGTATCAAACCAAAAACACTAACTCAAGCAAAAAGTCTCACCTCAAAGGTCAAACTTTAAACTTGCAAACAAAACATGGGTGTAGTTGTAAACTATTGGTCTTATATTAGTTTGATATTATGTCCTTTTGTTTCCAGTTCCCTCTGCTTCTTTCTCAATGATCAGTCTCTCCATCACGTTTGTAGTTCTGCTCCCAGCTTTCTCGTTGGCGCTTCCAGAGTCTTTGTTTGCGATTCTGACACAAAACTCTCGCGTGGGCGAGTCTTACAGGGGTGCGTCCTCATTGGCTGATGAGTGTTAAGGAAAGTTTGAGTGACAGCTCAGCCTCCGTGCAGGTAAACTAACATTAGAGACTCAGAGTCTGGTCTGGAGGACACAAGCCACTCCACAGCGGATTACTGCAAGATTAATAAAGTGTAAGTATTGATCATATATATTATCTGTGATCTACGTTGCAAGCATGGTTACTGGACGTTTGTTGTTTTAAGTTACTAGCTAGCTAGTAAAGCTGTTTAAGTTAGCATTTAACGTTAGCTAACTGCTAACGTTATGTAAAACTTGTAGCCAGCAGCTACGTTACTGAGCTAATTAGCCATGGGAATCATGTATTCTTCGTGAGGCCTTCCTCAATGGAGCTGTATTAATGACCGTCTTCTCTCCGTAGAGACCTGCAGGACCCGAGCAGAGCTACGATGCTCTCCCAGGTAACGTTAGGTCAGTAACGTAGTTATATTATGGTCTGTTAGGAAAAATGATTATCCAGCTAACTACAAATTGTTGTGGTTGCTATTGGCCTGATAATACACAATACTAATATTGGTTAAGTTGTACAATGTAGAAGCTGTGAATGTAATATTATATCTAGAGGTTGACACATACAGTAGATAATGTTCCATCTCTACACACTGTTTCTTCTTTCTTTGCACTACTTCAAGATGGGAGATAACGGACTTATTTCTTGTATATTTTAGCGCTGTAAATGTCAACAATATTTAGATTTAATACATATTGTAACTACTGTCCAAACTATGTACTTTAACTAACCCACCAGGCCCTTGACAAAGACTTTGCTTAGTGATCCTTATGGTTTGATGTGATGTGCATGTGTCCTGGTGGCTGGCTAAATTCAACATGAAGCCATATCTTACTTTACACATGTAGTCAACGTGGAGGTAGGGATCTAGAAAGGGTGATCAATAATATTCCAGAAATAAGTGTTCCAGTAGTGTTCAGGAAAGCTAGACAATTGTTTCTATTAGAATTATTTATTATTGAGTTAATTTCAAACTTTTTATCATCCAATAAGGTACTTCAAGCTTTACAATAAGAAGTCAAGGAAGTGAAGGACTACAGCCACATCCCAGCCCTTCAAAGAGGCTGTCGTCCAGACTGGAGCGGTGGGCCATCAGTGAGCTCAGGAGACCAGATGATCCCAGGCGTCCAGGAGTTGTGTGTGATATTCCTGCACCACCCTCAGAAGTGTTGCTGCAGACACAAGTCAGCAGAGAAATACAGCTTGCCTTAGGTGAAACTGAATATGTGAAATATATACATAACCCAATTACTCAGTATGTTTGTGTATTGTTGGTGATGAAAAACTGATCCTGACCTGTGATGTACTGCAAATAATGACTGACACTGAGTTCCAGCTTCTTCTACCACCGGGGCCCCAGCAAAATACGTTCAAATATCCATTATATATGTGAGGTTTTATATTGGACTAAAAATAAAGCATAACAGTCTCAACCTTATGTCCTGTATTATATGATGAACCAAACAGATAAGGGTGAATGTAAAAAAAAAAGTGTTTTAATATATGATGTGCATTTTAAAATATAATTCCAGTAAAACAATGTAACCACAAATTAAATTACAGGACAGTGTACTGTAGTAGGATATACTGACATACAATGGACTTAGAAACTACAAGTACACCAATGAAATCTTAAGAAAAAGGTTATTGTAAGTGTTCATTGAGTATCTCAGCAAAATATGATCAATACATACTCTATTGGTCTATACCCTGGCTGTTAGAAGCCTTAGCACACGTAGTGTTTCCTCCACAGAGAGACTGAAGGCTCCTCTCCCTCTGCTGCTCCCACGTCCTCCTGGTTGGACTGCTGCTCCCACGTCCTCCTGGTTGGACTGCTGCTCCCACGTCCTCCTGGTTGTCTGCTGCTACCACGTCCTCCTGGTTGGACTGCTGCTCCCACGTCCTCCTGGTTGTCTGCTGCTACCACGTCCTCCTGGTTGGACTGCTGCTCCCACGTCCTCCTGGTTGGACTGCTGCTCCCACGTCCTCCTGGTTGGACTGCTGCTCCCACGTCCTCCTGGTTGGACTGCTGCTCCCACGTCCTCCTGGTTGGACTGCTGCTACCACGTCCTCCTGGTTGGACTGCTGCTCCCACGTCCTCCTGGTTGGACTGCTGCTCCCACGTCCTCCTGGTTGTCTGCTGCTACCACGTCCTCCTGGTTGGACTGCTGCTCCCACGTCCTCCTGGTTGGACTGCTGCTCCCACGTCCTCCTGGTTGGACTGCTGCTCCCACGTCCTCCTGGTTGGACTGCTGCTCCCACGTCCTCCTGGTTGGACTGCTGCTACCACGTCCTCCTGGTTGTCTGCTGCTACCACGTCCTCCTGGTTGGACTGCTGCTCCCACGTCCTCCTGGTTGGACTGCTGCTACCACGTCCTCCTGGTTGGACTGCTGCTCCCACGTCCTCCTGGTTGGACTGCTGCTCCCACGTCCTCCTGGTTGTCTGCTGCTACCACGTCCTCCTGGTTGGACTGCTGCTCCCACGTCCTCCTGGTTGGACTGCTGCTCCCACGTCCTCCTGGTTGGACTGCTGCTCCCACGTCCTCCTGGTTGGACTGCTGCTCCCACGTCCTCCTGGTTGGACTGCTGCTCCCACGTCCTCCTGGTTGGACTGCTGCTACCACGTCCTCCTGGTTGGTCTGCTGCTGCTGCTACCACGTCCTCCTGGTTGGTCTGCTGCTGCTGCTCCCACGTCCTCCTGGTTGGACTGCTGCTCCCACGTCCTCCTGGTTGGTCTGCTGCTATCACGTCCTCCTGGTTGGACTGCTGCTCCCACGTCCTCCTGGTTGGTCTGCTGCTACCACGTCCTCCTGGTTGGTCTGCTGCTATCACGTCCTCCTGGTTGGTCTGCTGCTCCCACGTCCTCCTGGTTGGTCTGCTGCTATCACGTCCTCCTGGTTGGTCTGCTGCTCCCACGTCCTCCTGGTTGGTCTGCTGCTCCCACGTCCTCCTGGTTGGACTGCTGCTACCACGTCCTCCTGGTTGGACTGCCTGCTGCCTGATGTGAGCTGTGATAGAAAATTATAACAAACTTCCTTACACAAATCAAATGGTAACAAAGTTCATATTGATAACTGCGGCTTCTAAGATTGGGTGATTTACAATTAAAATAACTTGCTTTTAAGTAGCCATTAGAAAATGTGTAGGCTTTAAAAACACTATGAACGTTTACCCTATACTGACCTGCTTGTAAATGCAACAGAAGACATGTAATTAGAGTTAGGATAGCCAGTCTTTGTCATATCTAGGAAAGTACAGATGAGCACAAAACTATAAAGATGAACCAGTTAAGCAGTGCTAACACTGCATATCTACTGTATGTGTCAACCTCTAGATATAATATTACATTCACAGCTTCTACATTGTACAACTTAACCAATATTAGTATTGTGTATTATCAGGCCAATAGCAACCACAACAATTTGTAGTTAGCTGGATAATCATTTTTCCTAACAGACCATAATATAACTACGTTACTGACCTAACGTTACCTGGGAGAGCATCGTAGCTCTGCTCGGGTCCTGCAGGTCTCTACAGAGAGAAGACGGTCATTAATACAGCTCCATTGAGGAAGGCCTCACGAAGAATACATGATTCCCATGGCTAATTAGCTCAGTAACGTAGCTGCTGGCTACAAGTTTTACATAACGTTAGCAGTTAGCTAACGTTAAATGCTAACTTAAACAGCTTTACTAGCTAGCTAGTAACTTAAAACAACAAACGTCCAGTAACCATGCTTGCAACGTAGATCACAGATAATATATATGATCAATACTTACACTTTATTAATCTTGCAGTAATCCGCTGTGGAGTGGCTTGTGTCCTCCAGACCAGACTCTGAGTCTCTAATGTTAGTTTACCTGCACGGAGGCTGAGCTGTCACTCAAACTTTCCTTAACACTCATTAGCCAATGAGGACGCACCCCTGTAAGACCCGTCCACGCGAGAGTTTTGTGTCAGAATCGCAAACAAAGACTCTGGAAGCGCCAACGAGAAAGCTGGGAGCAGAACTACAAACGTGATGGAGAGACTGATCATTGAGAAAGAAGCAGAGGGAACTGGAAACAAAAGGACATAATATCAAACTAATATAAGACCAATAGTTTACAACTACACCCATGTTTTGTTTGCAAGTTTAAAGTTTGACCTTTGAGGTGAGACTTTTTGCTTGAGTTAGTGTTTTTGGTTTGATACTTGAGAAGTTTTGCTTGGAATTAAAGACACACAAATAATCCCATATGTTTAGAGAGGATTTGCCAAAGTATGTGGTCATTTGTGAAAATGTGAGTTTCCATCGATCAAACATCATAAGGCAATGGTTTGTGACCCACCCGAGGATGCTCATAGAATTCCTTCCACCTTATTCACCATTCCTTAACCCAATTGAGGAGTTCTTTTCAGCATGGAGGTGGAAGGTGTACGATCGTCAGCCACACACACACATGACCCTGCTGGCTGCAATGGATGCAGCATGTGAGGACATCACAGTAGACGCCTGCAGAGGCATTCCAAAAGATTCTTTCCACGTTGCATTGCAAGGGAAAATATCCGGTGTGCCTTAGGGGTGTTTCCTGTGTTTCTTTCTAATTTAGTTTTTTTCCCTGTGTGCCCCTTGTCTTTTTCTTACTGTGAATTATTTTGTTTTTTTCTTTTATAAAGTAGCACGAGCTGTGAAAAACAATGACTCAATGACTTATCATTCTGATGACACTGACATGATCATTGGCATGAATATTTACTTTTGAGAGATGTACTAAGGATTTTTAGTGACTGACTAGCTTTAGAAACATATCTATTGTATATTGCAGTTTGTACAAATTGTTCTGAGAAATGCACTTATTATTTTGCACATATTAGGGATGATGTGAAAAACACACAAACGACTGAGAAAAACTGTAACTGTACCTCTCAGGTCACTCTACAGGCCTTCACTTACTGTTGTTAATGTTAACTGTTGTTAAGGAGGCACTTCAAGCTATCGATTGCAGGAAAGCAACTCGAGAGGGATAAACTAGACAATTGTATTTTTTTAAAGCTCTATGTCCCATTTCGTGCTTAACAAATTACATATCTTTTTTTTAATCTCTCCATTTCTATTTGAGTTATCCCTCAGGTCAGGAAATCTGCACATGTAGTCCCACTGCATAAGGGTGGTGATGAAAATGATCTTAATAACTTTGAGTCAATTTCCATACTATTACCTAACTCATTAAAGGTGCAGTAGGTGAGACTTATAAAACTACCTTTCTGTCATATCTGCTGAAACTGACCCTATTGTCACTGCCCGATGTGAGTCGAGTGCAGATGTGAGTCGCACATGCTCAGATTTAAACTATTTACGGCATAACGTGTCATACTGACGTTTGTGAAATCTATAAAATAATAAACGTTTCTCTTTACATACAATAACAGAAGATGGTAATCATTTCAAAAAATGTGTAGCTATCTATGACGGTTTGGTTGCTAACGTTAGCTCAAAATGCCATTCAAGTGACAGCCTTTGTTGTGTTTGATTAACTTTTAGCTAGCAGTCATTTCAAAAACTTTTTAGCTATCTATGACTGTTTGATTGCTAACGTTAGCTCAAAACGCCATTAAGTGAGAGCCTTTATTGTGTTTGATTGCTAACTTGTAGCCAGCAGCAGCAGTCATTTCAAAAATGTTGTAGCTATCTATGATTGTTTGATTGCTAACATTAGCTCATAGACTGTGCGTTAGCTCAAAAGCCGTTAGCATCTTGTAGGCTACTTGTCGCAAAGTGACGCATGCGCGACTCACATCTGCACTCGACTCACATCGGGCAGTGACAACTATGTTCTAGTAGAACTACAGGAAGCAGGTCATGAAAATAAATCCAGCTCCTCTGGCTCCACCTACAGCCTGGAGAGAGATTTACAAAAATCCACAGCTCCCTGTTCAGATGCACCAATCAGGGCCGGGGGGGGGTGTCTAACTGTTGAGATGCACCAATCAGGGCCAGGGGGGGTGTCTAACTGTTGAGACGCACCAATCAGGGCCAGGGGGGGTGTCTAACTGTTGAGATGCACCAATCAGGGCCAGGGGGGGTGTCTAACTGTTGAGATGCACCAATCAGGGCCGGGGGGGGTGTCTAACTGTTGAGATGCACCAATCAGGGCCAGGGGGGGGTGTCTAACTGTTGAGATGCACCAATCAGGGCCAGGGGGGGTGTCTAACTGCGTGTCAATCACTGCTCATGCACACGCATTCATTCTCCCTTGTGGAGGGAGGGGCTTAGGAGACCGTTTGGGAAAGGGGGGAGGGACTGAGAAGTTGATGATGTTCAAATTTTTTGGCTAAGTCCTGGATCTTCATAATCCTACCTACAGCACCTTTAAGTAATAATCAACAAAACTTCCTGTGCTCTGTAGGAAGCGGATAATTGAGGCAGTCTGTCTCAGATTATGTAATATTATCTACAGATGGGCCTCTGCCTTCACTCTTAAACCCTTAGATTTAGTTTATCACCGGTGATATTATTCTATTCATCATTGCATGTTGTATGAAAAGGTTGGGTGTGCATTTCAGTACGGTAACAGTGAGACGTGACAGGCACTGGTTTCTGTTTATTTATAAAGCCATTAATAGCAACTTGCCATCATATATCACATCCTTATTAAATTGGTCTCATAGTCATTATTTGACTCATTCAAGTTTTTGGCTAATGCTTGAAGTGTCCCACGTGCTATCATTACATTTGGGATAACTGCTTATACTTTACTGCTGCGGTGCACACATGACTGCATGACCCGCTGTTGACTCTAACTGCTTTTAACGGTTCTTTTGATGTCCTGTTGTTTGTTTTCTCTATGATTCTTTTTTTATGTGTATTTATGCTGTTTTATTTGTACCCTCGACATTATTTAAAAAGAGGCTATGACCTCAGTGATTCCTCAAGATTAAATAAAGGTTGAATTAATGAAAAAAATATATATATAATAATGAGCACTGAGGATGAAAAAGTGCATTAATAGTTTGATTTTGTATAATTTGATAGTGGTTGGTGTGTTCAAATAATTGGTAGAGTCTGATTGACAGACGGATGAGACACCAAAAGTGTTACTGGTGAGGTGATGAAGAGGAGAGTATCACAGTTTCTCAACGTTCAAAAGGAGTCCTTGCCACACAGTAGGAGCAGGAGCTACAGTATGATTGCAGGGTTTGTCAAAATTGCACAAAGCATTGGCAACATACTGTTCAATCTAGCTCAGATTGCACTCATTTTGTTTATATTTTGAAGTGGACCTATTACGCTTTTCCATATTTTCTGTCATATCTATATATAGATATGACAGAAAATATGGAAAAGCATAATTTTATAATGCCAGATTTTCATGTTAAACAAATTCAAATAATGAGGTCACATTTTTTTCTACTCTCTGCTCCGTGTCACGTAACACTTAGCCGGCCTTCTATGATTGGTCATCTGCTCCAGCCAGGCAGGACTGGAGTGTTGTTGTTTTTAAGCTACTGCTGTGTTAACATTGTCGTAGCTGTATGCTAGCGGCAGTAAAAGATGTAATCTTGGCTGCCAATGTTGTTCAATTCTCCCCAATTCCTGTTCACATTACTCCTGAAACATTTCCGGTTATGTAGTATTCGGTTTAAAAGCCTTTATCTGCGTGTCCTCTGCTAACAACAGTAGCTTCGTGCTAACGCCTCATAGCTGTAATCTTGGTGGCCAATGCTGGTCATTTCTCCCCAATTTCAGGTCACATTACTGCTGGAACATGCCCGGTTGGGTAAGATTTGGTTTAAAAGCCTTTATTGGTGATTTTTCATCCTGCAATATACTGAGTGCAGTCAGTCTTAGGCTCCGGAGTGAAACAGCAACAGAGATTCTAACAGCGGAGAATCAGAGACTCATAGACATGTGCTGACCAATCAAAGCAGACTGGGTTTTTTCGGGAGGGGGGCTTGAAGAGACAGGTGCTCCAACAGAGCATCTCATACAGATGGTGAATACAGGTGCAGCAGCCATGGGCAGTATGAGAAAAATAAAGGGTTTTAACATTAAAGCATGTAAATATGGTTTAACAGAATCAAAAAATACAAGTATAAACCTGAAAAGGCTGTATAATAGCTCACCTTTAATTTCATGTTGTTTGTGAACTGAGCGGTTACTGTCCTGTATGTGTGTCCTGGGACAATACGTTGAAAAGAAGAAAAAAAAAAACACTTATCTGAATGTAATGTTAATTTACGGCACCTACTGTGATTCCTTGTTGTTTATACTTACCTGGTTTGAAAGAAATCTGTGAAGTTGTCCATAAGTGGTTTATATTTTCAAAAATGTTACTTACCTGGGTTATGTAATGGAAAATAAGTTCACGTCATGGAAATAAGTTATGGCATTGAAATATTGTTAATGGAATGTTTTCAGTAAGTCAGAAGTCTATGGAAAATATAATGAATTTACAGAAATGTTTTTGTTTCAGAGCAATAGCTTACACCAGAGCAGCCTATTATTTATCATTGAGAAGAAATGAAGTAGTGACGACTTCCTGACATTCTTTACAATTAGAGAGAAAATTCATCACCTCTTGCCCTTAACTTCTAACGGTTTACCTTTAAATGCAGGACCGCTAGAAACAGCTTTAAGACATGACATATATTTAGACAGCTTTTCTCCCATGGACCTTCACCAATTAACACTGGATTTTAACATTCACCGTTCACGTGAACAGAAAATTGCGTTGCCTGTATCTTTTCACGGCTGTCACGGATTTACTTTATTGGTGTTTTTAAGCCCCCAACGTCTCCTTCCAGGCAGCGCTGCCTGGAAGGCACTGGGATTGGATTACACAATGGTTATGGTTTTGGTTATGGTTAAGGTTAGGGTTAGGATTAGGTGCCTTGAAGTCAATGGTTGCAGCGTTGCCTGGAAGGAGACGTTGGGGGCTTAAAACACCATCGAGCAGAGATTTATCAGCCTACTTTCAATTCAATTCAATTTTATTTATAGTATCAAATCACAACAAGAGTTATCTTGAGACACTTTACAGATAGAGTAGGTCTAGACCACACTCTATAATTTACAAAGCCCCAACAATTCTAGTAATTCCCCCAAGAGCAAGAATAGTGCTACAGTGGCGAGGAAAAACTCACTTTTAGGGAGAAACCTTGGCAGACCCAGACTAAGTTTACACGTGGCCGGCTATTTTCATAAACGGACATTTAGAACCTCTATGTTTTCAGAAAAGTGTTAGTTTACATGTACCCGTGTATATATGTTGTCAATGCTGTCAAGAGCACGCCACACCTGTAGGTGGCAGTGTAACAAGAAGCTCAAGCCCATGTTAGCCAATCAGAATCCCGAAAATAGCAACAACAGCAACGACTCACTTCCTCTTTCTCTCTCTCGGCTGCCTAAACCTACATTTGTCTCAGTTTACATGCAAACGTGCAAACAAAGCTTTCCAAAATCTCCACTTTGGCCGGAGTTTTTAGAAATAATCGTTTTCTGTGATAAAAACTGGGTTTTTCGTGTAAATGAGAGGCCAAACCGCAGGAAAATATCTGCGTCTTCCCTTCGTGTAAACGGGGCTCCAGGCTCTTAGTAGGCAGTGTCTGACGGTGCCGGTTGGGGGGGTGATGAACAGTGGCAATAATAGTCACAATAAAGATAATGGAACAGTGACTACAAATAGTACTTTATGTAACAGCGACAGTAAACATTTATTTCATACTATTATTATGGTTTAACTTTGCATTTGATCTGCAGTTCACATGCATTCCGAACCGTGAATGTTGATCCGTACGGACCACGGATCAACTATGGTCCGTTACACCACTAGTGCCTTGTATAAGAGCGGAGTGTGATGAGAAGGCATGTAATGGGAAATAAACAGTTTACTTGTTTATAACTTTCGAAGATAATCAAAGTTTAATCCAGAGAGGTACCTTTAATGTCTCAGTTATGAGAAATCTTATGTTGATATTCCATAATCAATGTGCTACAGCAAATAAATGCAAACGTTGATGACAACATTTAGTTTGCAGGGCAGGAATGTGGCACTGGTAAAAACAGGCTCTTTAATTTAACATGTTTAACACACCACACAAGACTCAAGCTGATTTTGTGCTTGATTCTCCCCTTGCGACAATGGTTTAGCAAAGCCCTGATTATTTGATGGTTCTAAAGATTATTTTGCCAGATTTTTCTGTTGTGTGAGGTATCTTAAGAGTGTTTTTTACATCCCCTATCTGCTTGAAAGTCCAATTTCAAATCCCATATCCTGTCGTAAGTGGGGAACGCAGAGCACAGCCGAGGATGCAGTAAAGTCTTGTTGGACCTGGGCCGGGCTTCTGTGGGAGATCAGTGCACATACAGAGCTCATTCCTCTGATCAGCAGATCATGAAGGGAGAGAAACAGGGAGCGCTAACAGAGCTAATGACAACAACACATTAGTGAGCTCCGTGGTTGGATCACACTCACCGGGCCAACCTGACTTCGGCGGGGAGCAGTGCTCAACGTTATTTGTCCCGACCTGGATGCCTGCATAATCAGCAGGTAACCTCCGTATGAGCACCGATCTCCCCAGAAGACCAGCCCGGGCAGCACGGTTCTTCCTGCCAGCTGTCCACAATATTTGTATACTCTAAAGTCATGTTTGGACACGTGAGATTTCCGGTTTTGAGAGTCGGGACTCTGTGAGTGGAATCTATGTGTGGTGTGCTGTTTTGGTTAAACTGTTAACTATTACATGTGTCATGATGTGTGGGGACTCTCCCAATTTCAACATCTGTTAAGATTTGAAAATTCTTTTAGCGTAGGCCAGGCATTAGACACCTGTGAACAATTATGGCTGAGCTCAGGCTGATTAATCATGTTTTACTTACTCTGCACATGTAAACTATTCCTGGGCTATTAGTGAGCCAGTAATTTACTTGTCATGCTTCAAGTCTCAATTAAAGTTGTAACGCAGAGAAACTGATCTAGTCCAGTTGTTCATCTGGCAGCCTGTCTACTATCATGACCCCTGCTCTTTTTATTCAGCAGTGTCTTTGTATTCTAATGCATTGCATGTTATTGTTGGGCAGGATGTTCATAAGTGGCTCCTAGTTACACCTGGGCCTGGTGTTCCCAGTCCATCAGATCCTCCTGTTTCTCACTTATTCTCCCTCTTCTATCCTGCAGGCATACTGCCGTTTATGTAAATCCTAATACTAAAGCACTTGTCAACGTACATGTTTATTCACGCATAACAATTTCTGAATTTTTTTCTATATGTCTAATTAAAACAATGGTGTCTATTCCTGCTGTGGCCAACCATGCATGGGGGTGCACTCAGTTTGATGCATAGCCTACTGTATGATGGTGTATTTACATTGCTGCATTGTTGCCTCTGGAATGTGTTCCTGTGCAGCAAGCATTGGGTGCTGTTTTTAGAGTAGCTGTTGGAAAAGTTTTCTTGCTATGTTTTTTGGAAGACCAACATTTTCCAGATTACTAAATCTGAACACTTGGCTTCAGTCTGCATGCCACGCACGCAACGTGCATGTTATTGACAATTTTAATCTTTTCTGGCAGCGCAGCGATTTTTTTTGCTGTAGATGGACTTCATTTAAACTTTGCAGGCGCCTGTGCCCTCTCCTCCAACATCTCCTACTGTATCCGTCATCACTGTAGTTCCACCAGTGTGCCACAACAGACTCAAACCGAAGTGGCTGCTTGTGTGTCACCACGAACGCAAACTGAAACAGTCCCCGCCCATGCTTCTTCCAGGCTGGATCGGTCTCTCAAACTTTGATGTTCCCCTGATCCCAGTCCCTGTGATAATGGTTCCACTCACACATATAGACTCCCCTCTGGACTAGGATTGTCTTTTGTTAATAAACTTTGTGGTAGTAATTCCTCTAACTTAATTAAAATATCTCTTCAGCCAATTCCCGCTAATGGGCCTAGTGTATCTGATACCTCCATCCCTTTCCTTACTCCATTCAGTTTTAAAAAGTGCAAGGGTCTTGGTATAATCCATCTGAACATTAGAAGCTTACTTAAGAACTTTGACCATCTAACTATTCTAGTTAAACAGACTACTCCTGATATTCTTGTGTTGGGTGAAACCTGGCTTGGGAAGAATATAGATAACTCAGATGTGGCTCTCTATAATTATAATTTTTATAGAATAGATCGGTTAGGCCTCTCCTGGAACCATCACCTTATCGTGGTGGAGAGGTTTGTGTGTCCCTATGAACCTGAGGGCTGTGTTGTCTGGAGCTTTGTGCTCCTGGTAGGGTCTCCCAAGGCAAAGTGGTCTCAGGTGAGGGGCCAGACAAAGAATGGTTCAAAAACCCTATGAGTGACCGAGGAAGAGATGGAGTGACCCTGCCCGGAGGAAGCCTGGGGCCCCCGTCTGGAGCCAGGCCCAGATGGAGGGCTCGTCAGCGAGCGTCTGGTGGCCGGGTTTGCCACGGAGCCCGGCCGGGCACAGCCCGAAAAAGCTACGTGGCATCCATCTCTCCATCCCATGGGCCCACCACCTGTGGGAGGAACCGCTGGGGTCGGGTGCGCTGCCACATGGGTGGCAGTGAAGGTCAGGGGCCTCGACGGACCAGACCCGGGCAGCAGACGCTGGCTCTGGGGACGTGGAATGTCACCTCTCTGTGGGGGAAGGAGCCGGAACTGGTGCGGGAGGTGGAGCGCTACCGGTTAGATCTGGTGGGGCTTACCTCTACGCACAGTCTCGGTTCTGGAACCATACTCCTGGATAGGGGTTGGACTCTTTTCTTCTCCGGAGTTGCCCAGGGCGCCGGGCGGGTGTGGGGATACTCACAAGCACCCGGCTGAGCGCCGCTACGTTGGAGTTTACCCCGGTGGACGAGAGGGTCGCCTCCCTACGCCTGCGGGTTGTGGGGGGGGAAAACTCTGACTGTTGTTTGTGCATATGCACCAAACAAGAGTTCGGAGTATTCGGCCTTCTTGGAGACCTTGAGTGGAGTCCTATATGGGGCTCCAGTGGGGGACTCCATAGTTCTGCTGGGGGACTTCAACGCGCATGTGGGCAATGATGGAGACACATGGAGAGGCGTGATTGGGAGGAACGGCCTCCCTGATCTAAACCAGAGTGGTTGTTTGTTGTTGGACTTCTGTGCTAGTCATGGATTGTCTATAACGAACACCATGTTCGAACATAGGGATGCTCATAAGTGTACTTGGTACCAGAGCACCCTAGGCCAAAGGTCAATGATCGATTTTATAATCGTTTCATCTGATCTGAGGCCGTATGTTTTGGACACTCGGGTGAAGAGAGGGGCAGAGCTGTCAACCGATCACCATCTGGTGGTGAGTTGGGTCAGGGGGTGGGGGAAGATTCTGGACAGACCTGGTAAGCCCAAACGGGTAGTGCGGGTAAATTGGGAACGTCTGGAGGAGGCCCCTGTCCGACAGACTTTCAACTCACACCTCCGGTGGAGCTTTTCGTGCATCCCTGTGGAGGCTGGGGGCATTGAACACGAGTGGACAATGTTCAAAGTTTCCATTGCTGAAGCTGCGGCGAGGAGCTGTGGTCTTAGGGTCTTAGGTGCCTCAAGGGGCGGTAACCCACGAACACCGTGGTGGACACCGGTGGTCAGGGAAGCCGTCCGACTGAAGAAGGAGTCTTTCCGGGATATGTTATCCCAGAGGACTCCGGAGGCAGTGGCAAGGTACCGAAGGGCCCGAAGGGCTGCAGCCTCTGCCGTGAAAGAGACAAAGCAGCGGGTGTGGGAGAAGTTCGGAGAAGACATGGAGAAGGACTTTCGGTCGGCACCAAGGTGCTTCTGGAAAACCATTCGCCACCTCAGGAGGGGGAAGTGGGGAACCATCCAAGCTGTGTACAGTAAGGATGGGACGCTGTTGACCTCAAATGAGGAGGTAATAGGGCGGTGGAAGGAGCACTTTGAGGAACTCCTAAATCCGACTAATACGCCCTCTATGGTAGAGGCAGAGCTGGAGGATGATGGGGGATTGTCGTCAATTTCCCGGGTGGAAGTTGCTGAGGTAGTTAAACAACTCCACAGTGGCAAAGCCCCAGGGATTGATGAGATCCGTCCAGAAATGCTTAAAGCTCTGGGTGTGGAGGGGTTGTCTTGGTTGACACGCCTCTTCAACATTGCGTGGAAGTCTGGGACGGTGCCTAAGGAGTGGCAGACCGGGGTGGTGGTTCCCCTTTTCAAAAAGGGGGACCAGAGGGTGTGTGCCAATTATAGGGGTATCACACTTCTCAGCCTCCCTGGTAAAGTCTTCTCCAAGGTGCTGGAAAGGAGGGTTCGGTCGATAGTCGAACCTCAGGTTGAAGAGGAACAATGCGGATTCCGTCCTGGTCGTGGAACAACGGACCAGATCTTTACTCTCGCAAGGATCCTGGAGGGAGCCTGGGAGTATGCCCAACCGGTCTACATGTGCTTTGTGGATCTGGAGAAGGCCTATGACCGGGTCCCCCGGGAGATACTGTGGGAGGTGCTGCGGGAGTATGGGGTGAGGGGGTCCCTTCTCAGGGCCATCCAATCTCTGTACAACCAAAGCGAGAGCTGTGTCCGGGTTCTCGGCAGTAAGTCGGACTCGTTTCAGGTGAGAGTTGGCCTCCGCCAGGGCTGCGCTTTGTCACCAATCCTGTTTGTAGTATTTATGGACAGGATATCGAGGCGTAGTCGGGGTGGAGAGGGGTTGCAGTTCGGTGGGCTGGGGATCTCATCGCTGCTCTTTGCAGATGATGTGGTCCTGATGGCATCATCGGTCTGTGACCTTCAGCACTCACTGGATCAGTTCGCAGCCGAGTGTGAAGCGGCTGGGATGAGGATCAGCACCTCTAAATCGGAGGCCATGGTTCTCAGCAGGAAACCGATGGAGTGCCTTCTCCAGGTAGGGAATGAGTCCTTACCCCAAGTGAAGGAGTTCAAGTACCTTGGAGTCTTGTTCGCGAGTGAGGGAACAATGGAGCGGGAGATTGGTCGGAGAATCGGCGCAGCGGGTGCGGTATTACATTCAATTTATCGCACCATTGTGACAAAAAGAGAGCTGAGCCAGAAGGCAAAGCTCTCGATCCAGGTGAGGTGGTTCGGGCATCTGGTAAGGATGCCCCCTGGGCGCCTCCCTAGGGAGGTGTTCCAGGCATGTCCAGCTGGGAGGAGGCCTCGGGGAAGACCCAGGACTAGGTGGAGGGATTATATCTCCAACCTGGCCTGGGAACGCCTCGGGATCCCCCAGTCGGAGCTGGTTAATGTGGCTCGGGAAAGGGAAGTTTGGGGTCCCCTGCTGGAGCTGCTACCCCCGCGACCCGAGACCGGATAAGCGGACGAAGATGGATGGATGGATGGATGGAGATCGGTTAGGTAGGGGCGGTGGAGTTAGAATATATGTCAAATCTTGTGTCTCAGTGTCAATTTTAAATGCTGTTTCTCTTCCTAATTGCTTTGAATTTCAAGCTCTAAAGGTCCATCATGGTCCGGACCCACTCAAAGTGACACCCTAGTGAATATGCTCTGTAAATATTCTGCTGATGAATTACTTATATTACAGTAGGTGACCTAAATCCAGTTTGATGACGTTGAGGTCGCTCTCGACTCTTTTGTAACTGCATTTAATTACTTTGTAAACAAGCACGCCCCATATAAAAGGACCAGGATTAAAGATAGGGTAGGGCCATGGGTTACTCATAAGCTATCTACCCTCTTTAATAATAGGAATAGTGCTTGGACCCGTGCCAGACACACTGGTGACCCCCAACACTGGCTGTCCTTTAGACAACTCAGAAATAAATGTACTTCAGCTGTAAGAAAGGCTAAATCTGAATACTTTTTAAATCTAGTCACCACCATTTATTCTAATTCGCCAAGTTCTGGGGTGCAATTACCATGACTAAAAGTCGGCCCTCCAGTGCTCTGCCCCTCAGCATCAAAGTAAATGACTGTGTGATCTCTGATCCAAATGGTATTAGCCTTGCCTTTAATAAGCACTTCTCTGAAGCTGGTCATTTATTCGATAAGCTGTTTCCTGGTCCCCCTCCCTCGAAGGTCTCTGATTGTAGTCGTCCCCTGGACCATGTCTCACATTTCTCCTTTCAGCCATTTACATCTTCTGAGGTCCTCAGAACTTTACAATCTATAGACCCTAAGTCATCTACTGGTGAGGATCACTTAGACTCTTTTTTTTTATATATATAAATGGTTGCTCCAATTATTAGTGAGCCATTGACTTACATTTTTAATCTTTCCATCTCTTATTTATTTGTTATTAGTCTGGAAATCTGCATGTGTCATTCCACTGTACAAGGGGGGTGATAGGAACAATCTGGATAACTATTGTCTGATCTCTACACTTCCATGCCTGACTAAAGTATTTGAGACCTTAGTCAACTCTCAATTAAAGTGTTTCCTGTCATGCCACTCTAGTCTTAGTCCTCACCAATCCGGTTTCAGACCCAACCATACTACCATCACCAATAACATAGTCTCGGCCTTGGACATGAGGAAGCACTGTGTGGCCCTCTTTGTCGACCTCTCAAAGGCTTTTGACACGGTCGATCACAATCTAATTTTAAAAAAGTTGTCTGATATCGGCTTGGATACGGGTGCTTGTCCGTGGTTTCATAATTACCTATCTTCCAGGCGTCAATGCGTGAAATCACCACAATTTCAAATTTCTTATCCATAACAAAAGGTGTCCCACAAGGCTCTGTATTGGGTCCTGTGCTCTTTACCATCTATATTAATGAGCTAGTCTCTTCTTTAGCTGGTTGCCTTGCCCATATATATGCAGATGATACTATTCTTTACTGTACTGCAGATAAACCACAAGCTGCTACTGACAACTTGCAGCTTTCCTTTAAAGGTCCCATGACATGCTGCTCTTTGGATGCTTTTATATAGACCTTAGTGGTCCCCTAATACTGTATCTGAAGTCTCTTTTATATAGACCTTAGTGGTCCCCTAATACTGTATCTGAAGTCTCTTTTATATAGGCCTTAGTGGTCCTCTAATACTGTATCTGAAGTCTCTTTTATATAGGCCTTAGTGGTCCCTAATACTGTATCTGAAGTCTCTTTTATATAGGCCTTAGTGGTCCTCTAATACTGTATCTGAAGTCTCTTTTATATAGGCCTTAGTGGTCCCCTAATACTGTATCTGAAGTCTCTTTTGTATAGGCCTTAGTGGTCCCTAATACTGTATCTGAAGTCTCTTTTATATAGGCCTTAGTGGTCCCCTAATACTGTATCTGAAGTATCTTCTATATAGACTTTAGTGGTCCCCTAATACTGTATCTGAAGTCTCTTTATATATACCTTAGTGGTCCCCTAATACTGTATCTGAAGTCTCTTTATATAGACCTTAGTGGTCCCCTAATACTGTATCTGAAGTCTCTTTATATAGACCTTAGTGGTCCCCTAATACTGTATCTGAAGTCTCTTTTATATAGACCTTAGTGGTCCCCTAATACTGTATCTGAAGTCTCTTTTATATAGACCTTAGTGGTCCCCTAATACTGTATCTGAAGTCTCTTTCCCTAAATTCAGCCTTGATGCAGAATTACAGCCACTAGAGCCAGTCCCACAATGAGCTTTCCTTAGGATGTGACATTTCTGTGTCTGTAGTTTTAAATGCTATTGAGGAGGAGAGGGGGGGGGGGCAAGGTGGAGGGTGGGGGTGTGGCCTTGACCAAATGCCACTTTGCTCGTTTGAAAGCCATGATGTCTCTCTCTCATTGGCGGGCCAAATTCTCTGGGCGGGCAAAGCAGAGAAAGGGGAGGTAATTCCAGATCGCCCCATCTGAGTTTTCATTTTCTCAAAGGCAGAGTAGGATACCCAGGGCTCGGTTTACACCTACCACCAGGGGTCCAGGGGACCATAGGCAGGCTGGGGGAACTCAAATTAATGTTCAAAAACCTCATAAAGTGACATTTTCATGCCATGGGACCTTTAACTTATTACAGGACACTCTCTCTGACCTTAAACTAGTCCTTAACTCACGAAAAAACAAATTTGTTATTTTCAAGAACTAGAAATGTTGATTTTACTGAACTTCATATTTTAACTGTTGATGGCTCTCCTATAGAGAGAGTTACTGATTACAAATATCTCGGACTGTGGCTTGATGAGAAACTCTCATTTAAGACTCATAGTGACTGCCTCGCCTCCAAGCTCCGACAGCAGGTGGGCTTTCTATACAGAAACCAATCTAGCTTTCCTTTGCTTAGTAGGAAGAGAGTTGTAGAGGCAGTATTTTTGCTCTCTATATCTCCTCCCTATTACATTGGAATCATGGTTTCTATCAAACCAGATCCAACAATTGGCTCACTCTTAGGGTTCCTTGCTAGCGATCAGATCTTGGTAAAACAGCCTTTTTTTTCAATGCCCCTAGCACATGGAACGCTCTGCAACAAACTCCAAGGTTAGAGGTACTCCCATCTGCTACTGTTTTTAAACATTTAGTGTTTAATCTCAGCTCTTTAAATTGCAACTGTCTTTAGTGTATGAGTCTTGATGTAAACTCGTCGTCATTGAAAATGAGGAAACTTCAATGCCCTTCGAGTATGAATAAAGGTTAAATAAATTTGAGGCTGTGGGTATGTTCATAATTCTATGGGATGCAGCCGAGGTCTGGTCTGTTCAACAAAGGAACACAAACCATCGCCTGTCCACTGTGGGCTGGCTCTTTTATTGTTTTTAGGTGGAGAGCTTTTTCTTTTAAACTTTGTAACAGTAAATAATTTGTCTGTTTCTTTGTTCAGCATGTTCACAATTTGTTTTAATGTATTGTAATTCTCACTAGACATTTGGGCAATACTACAAAATGGCAAAACCCCTATGTACAGGGCTAAGACAGCGTCAGTTGTTTCAGCAAATGCCCCAAAACAACATGTTCACGTTCAAATGCCAAAGAAATATTCTGACATTATCAACGGCATTGGACTTCCATGATCATTCTCTAACCATAACCACATAGTTTGTATTGTTGCCATGATATCAAAGCTCCTTCGCCAAGTCATTTTAACCCGAACCATGACAAAACATTCAGTGTTGGTAAGGCTTTTGGAAATGCAGATGAGGAACTGCTCTGATGTTATTAAGGATAGATTAATCTATATATATATATATATATATATATATATATATATATATATATATATATATATATATATATATATATATATATATTGTTATATATTGTCATATGTTTTATATCATTTTATTTTGTGTTTTTAAATGCAGAAAACACAACCCCTGAGGAAAGTAATATATGAAAACATATTTGATGCTGTTACTGTGTTTTCATGTTTTTAGCACTATAAAACTTTGTTTAAGGCTGTTTGACTATGATCCGTCATTATTACATTATTGCAACTCTTACATCTGGATTCTGAATCATCTCAAACATCCCTTAAACCAGTGGAAACGAAGGACAGTTTGTGAAAAGGTTTACTGATGTCATTGGCAACAGTACCATCTCAGCTGGGTCAGGTTAAAGGTATAAGAACAGGGTGGATTCACAACAACTTTTTTCCTGTGTGAATAAATATTTTTGCAGGAATGATTAATGGATTCATCTGTTTTCTCTCAAAGAAATAAAACATTGTTTGTTGCTTCCCAACACACCTCTGGGACTCATCAAGGATGCAATTATCAGGTTTTCATGTCAACACTCAAAAGTTTGCGTACAAAAGATTCCTTCACCACCATCTTCCCAAACAACATCTACTGGAAAAGGGCTTAAACCGGAATCTTCTTTTACGAGCATGGGTTGCAGAGTTCCTCTGCAATTGTGTGGAAGAATGTGAGTGCCAAGTTATTATGATTTAAAATTGCATTTATGCATGCACTCACACCATTATTTCTCTTTTTTTAGGTTTCCTTTTAATAATGCCCTCTGGTAGCATTACAGAGCCATAAACTTGCATTCTAATGAGTCATGGTTAAATGAGTTTTAATCCTGGTTTAAGGTCAATGGAGAATAAGCTACATATTTTACTGTACACGTACATACTATGGGCCCTATTATAACAATCTAAGTGAATGGTCCAAAAGGGTTGTACTTAGTATCTTCATTAATCAGAGGTGTGTTTTGGGCGTAACATGCAATCAACCAATCAGAGATCATCTCCCATTCCCTTTAAAAGACAGGCCCGTTTGGACCTTGGTGCATTGCTATTATGATGGAGGATTTGCACCGTAATATTTTTATTATTAATCTTCTGCATGTGTATGTGCTGCTGTGCGTTAGAGGTCTGATCGGGCCGAATTTTTCCGTCCGAACCCGGCCCGAGCCCGACAGAGCCGTGACCGAACCCGGCCCGAGCCCGACAGGCATTATGATATTTATGTCCGAGCCCGACCCGAGTCCGACACAGTTAAAATCTCGTTTTTTTTCTCATACTAATGACACATGTACGTTTGTTTGTGTGAAAGCTTTTATTAAGCAGCTGGAAGGCATTCAGAAATGTCAACAGATGAGGTCATCAGCTCACACGGGGCAACAAGCTCACGTTAATCAGCTGTTTAATTTAAAATGTTCAACGTGTTAACCTTTCCTGCTTGCTTTGTTTCTGACCGTGATCAGAACACCAGGGAGACTCGTTACCTCCAGGGCCGACGTTTCTGGTGAGCAGATGAATGAACTCGGCTTTCAGTCTGGAGTTTATCTCGGACACCGCACACACTGTGTACAAAACTTAAAGTTATTGCACCAACTCTGCTCCGGTCGCATCTACACGTCTGCTTCCTCTTTCTCTATCTCTCTTGTGCTCTCTACACACACACTGAGCTCTCTTAAAGGAGCAGCAGCACCATTTTACAACAAATGCCTTATCACGCTGATGTGACCGAGCCCGAACCAAACCCGACCATTATTTCTAAATATCTGTCCGAACCCGGCCCGGCCCGTCGGGTACCGTCGGGCTCGGGTCGGGTATCTATGCCTTACTGTGCGTGTGTGTGTGTGTGTGTGTGTGTGTGTGTGTGTGTGTGTGTGTGTGTGTGTGTGTGTGTGTGTGTGTGTGCGTGTGTGCGTCCCTGTGTGTGTAACAAGCATAGTGTGCACGTGCTGTGCACAAGCCTAGAAGCATTTTACTAATGCTCTGTTAAAATAACAATGAAATGCTGCGTTATTGACTTTAGACCAGGTTTTTGTTGATCAATGGAGCGATCACTTCCCGCTGCCTCAAGATAGCAATACTCCCAGAATGCACCTAAACACACCTCCCTGAGCACGCCCATGGGCCACAGATGGGCGCAGGTGCATTTGTTATTTAAACGACGTGGGCGCTGGATGGGAATATGACAACTGCGTCGGTCTTAAACTAGCAAAGACACTTGCGTCTGGCTTTGCGCTGCACCGGGTGCAGGATAGGGCCTTATAAGTGAATCGTATATCAAGGTGTAAGTCTAAAGGGAACCAAGTTTTTTATGGCACCTCAACTCTGGAACGACCTGCCTGACAAACTCACACTTGCAAAGAGATCTATCGTTCTTCTTTTTAAATCTCTTCTGAAAATATATTCCTATTAAAAAGGCTTTTTAATATCTGCTTTCCCTCTTGATGGTCACACCATGCTGTGAAATATTTTGATTTATACTCAGACTGAACTGCTGTTCATTATGCAACGCAAAATTGGCACTGAGATGTGTGTGTAAAAAAATCATTTGACTTTGTGGCAATCTGGAGACTCCACAACGTGCAAGAAAAAAAAGGTACTGGAAGGTTGGTTTTTTAAGTTCAGTCCGGTTCTGAGCTTTTACACAAACACACAAACTGTTGCAGAGGTGAGACAAGGACTGACTGTACAGATGGTGGAATTTCTACTTGACAAATTACAGACAAGGCACATTGGCACGGGATTAAGATCACAGATGACTTACGCAATTATTACAAATTACCAGACACACTATTTCCCTTCTTACCTTTTACAATAAAAGCCCTAGATATATAGGCTGCGTTAAATTCACGTAAAGGACAATTCCCGCGCAAAATGACCCTAGGGGTTAATAACATGTGTACCGAGTCGACCATTCTCTGGGACATGTTTTCATGCTAATCTAATGTGTCTCTAGCTTGAAACAAGCTACCGCAAACCGCTGGTTAGCTTAACGCTAGGCTTTCGGGGCACTGGTAGAGTAAAAATAAATCTCTATTTCTATACCACTAACAAGGCTCAAAATAGCACCACACTTCAACGGTAGCATAATGAGGGTCCCTACATGTAAACCGAAGCACTTTGTAAGTGTACAGACAGTTTATTAAAAAGATTTTATGAAGAAAAAGTTTATGAAGACATTTCCTTTGGGTATACAGGCAGGCGCCATCTTGGGAAAACAGTCATGACCAGTCGAACCACGAACGCCCTGTTTGAGCTATGTTACTGGTTGCTGGTTGCACAGCGTTCGTGGTTCGACCGGTCATGACTGACACATTTGATTAGCATGAAAACATATCCCAGATAACGGTCGACTCGGTGCACATATGTTATTAACCACTAGGTTCATTTTGCGCCGGAAATGTCCTATAATCCCGTGCGATTCTGCCATGTCTGTAATTTGTCAAGTAAAAATTCAATTACCTAACATATTTTGCCAAACACAGAGGTTGTGTTATAATATTAGTCCAGTGCAAATCGGCATCTCTGTTATTCTTGGTCGTATTGGCTGCGTTGGCAATTATAAATGAAAGCCTGGACATCATATGTGGGGGATGATGTCAGTAAATTTGAGTAAAATACAGACTTTGCTTATCCCGTGCGAATGTGCCGGACTAGGACCAAACAAGCGTACCGAGACCTCCTTGATGAGGTGGTCTCTTTTAATCAAACTCTAGAGCGGTTTGTTTGTGGTGAGAATGTGATCAGACCTCAAACCACACCAACTACTGTATGTATGTACGCTTTCGTGACACGAAAACTGAACCAAGGGGAAATTGCTCAGACACAGGACTTTCACCCAGGAGACCGGGGATCATGTCCTGCGTGTCACGTTTCCTAAACCCAACCGTAGCCTCGCGATAACACGCCACGTGGCTTTAGAAAGTGGCGTGTATGTTTACGCTGTGACGTTGCAGACTGCCGTCCGCTCTATACAGCGTAGACATACATGCGGATAGCTCAAAATGTCATGTCATTGTCATGTTGGATTAGGTGTCTACTGGATTACTGTGTTGTAAAGTTGCATATAATTAAGGAAAAAATTAAGCTGTGTGGCAGGAAAATGCTGTATTATTTTTACAGAGTATAATTCTGTGACATTGTAGGATTTACTACTACACTATGAACCACCCAGACCTCTCAGGTGGTCTGGGTCAGGTCTGCTTGTTGTCCCCAGAGTCAGAACTAAACAGGGAGAAGCAGCATTTAGTTTTTATGCTCCACATATCTGGAACAAACTCCCAGAAAACTGCAGGTCTGCTGCAACTCTCAGTTCTTTTAAATCAAGGCTGAAGGCCTATCTTTTTGATGTTGCCTTTCTTTAAATAATTGTTCATTTCTTATACTGAAGTTGCATTGTTGAAACTGCATGAAAATCTATATAAGCATATAAAGACAAATTCAAAAGTAAGACTGGTGGGACTGTGGGTGGATTACATGTATAGAGCAATGGCTTATACATTGTCCCATACTAGCACTATACAATCTCGTATTTTATCTGCTTTTATATTTTTATTTGTTTTTAACTGCTCTTTAATGTTTAATTTCTTATACTGCACTGTAACTTTTATTCTTGTTCTTTAATAATTTTTATGTAAAGCACTTTGAATTGCCCTGTTGCTGAATTGTGCTGTACAAATAAAGCTGCCTTGCCTTACAATTACTCTCTGACATATCATCTGGTGTGTTTTACCCTGTTGACACTAAAATGACATGGTCTTTAACTCAAGACAGATAACTGATGGCGTTGATTCAGAGGGCTGGAACCAGGACAAAGCTGCACCTCTGGGTTGTTCAAAATAACTAAGATGTGACATACACACATGGTTCTACTTAGTTTGAGTGTCTAGAATGGCATCTTTTATCCTTTTCTCTTCTATGTCCATGTGTTGGTTGAGCAGTGTTCCTCCATGTGGTTGTTGTGCATCCCACCAGAGGCCTCTAGGTTTTTTAGGTCCTTAAAGGGATACTTCACTGATTTAGCATTAAGCTTTGTATCAGTAGAAACACGGTAGTATTTTCGAATGACCGTGCTTCCCTCCCTCATGTCCCCCTGAGAGGAGAGATCTCTGTATTGTGTGTCTGGAAAAAAATCTTCCGATAATGGCGATTTTTGTCTCATCGGAAGATTTTTTGCCCAGAGGCAATGGACTACAGCCAGTAGTAGGAGCTACTTCTGCATGTTTTCAACCCGCCCATAGGGGGTCGGACTGTCATCTTTCACCGAAGATTTCTGAAGCAAAACGAGCATCAGCAATCGTGAAGCTTCGCTACTGGCTTCTCAGCGTCTCTTAATACATCCATGCTTCTCAGCAGAAAACTTTTACAACAATTATGTGCATTTAAACTACCGCACATGTGTACCACCGGGATAAATTGGTACAGATCAGAGAATATGCAGGACACTATATTACAGACGGAATACTCCACACACTACACGAGCTTCGCCTGCCTGCTACGGAGACCAGCGGTGTTGCTCAATTCCTCTGGCCGGTAAAGGGACATCAGCAGCGGGGAATGTTGAACGAGTGTGTCGGTGGAAAGCTAACGCTAGCCAGCCACCTCTTCCATCAATCCTGCTTGCAAGTGTCCGCTCATTAGACAACAAACTGGATTACATCCAACTTCAACGAAACTCCCAACGCGAGTTCAGAGACTGCTGTGTTTTTGTTGTTGTGGAAACATGGCTGAACAACAGTGTACCGGACTATCCAGCTACCAGGCCGGCTGCTCTGTCACTGGGTAAGACGAGTGGAGGTGGGCTGTGTTAACACGGACTGGTGCAGAAATGAGCTGCTTTAACTGCTGATGGAGTTTGTGACTGTTAGATGCCGACCGTTCTACATCCCATGCAAATTTACGGCTGTGTTTATACTCGATGTTTACAGCCCACCAAGCGCTAATGCTAGTAGTTATGCGTTAGCTGAACTTTACGGAGCATATAATGTGTGTGCACTAAATGTAGCCTGTCTCGTATGTCGTTTTTATATATTTTAAATGTGTAACACCACTTGAGCCACGGTGAAACGTTGTTTCGTGTATATGGTTGAAATGACAATAAAACACACTTGAGTTGAGTTGACCGTCTCACTGTCTATCTGTCTGTCTGTCTGTCTGTCTGTCTCACTGTCTGTCTGACTGTCTGTCTGTCTGTCTGTCTGTAAACGGTAGGCATGGCTTGGGAGTAGACGCTAAAGCAGCGAAGCAAGTGCATTCTGGGATTTGGTGTCTTTCATCCACATGAGCCAAAAATACATTTTCTGGCTTTTCTTGGCCTAGAAGCTACCAATTTCTAAAGAATTTTCACATTTCTACTACATAAGTGACCCACTTTAAAAATATATTCATCTTTTTAGCTTTTTAGTTTTAGCTGACACTGTGTGCACAGATTCACAATCCGTGCCCTCAGTTTTGTAAACTGTGCGCACAGAGCCGGCTCCGGCAATGTGAGTCCGTCTCTGGACTTGGTCCAGTTCTGGTGGTTGATTAACGCATTGATTTTTGCTCTCATAATGGGCCCGATAGCAAATGTTTGCGATTACTCCACATTTTAATTGTGATAACCTGAATCTGCAGCAGAACCAGTAACATTTCTCTGTCAGGTAGGCTAAATCTAGAAGTACAATGTTTCCATTTGAAGCAGAAGTACACAGAAAGTCAGTGCTTTGGGGTCCTTCTGTAATTTAGGGGTACAATGGTTCCAAACAAGCACGTTTTGAACGTGCACTGCACTAGTTAAAAGATAAACTGGAAAAGATGGAACCCCATTCATTGCTATGTAGGTTGCTCAGTGGGCACATATGCTTTAGACGTTCGTGGGCTTCTGTGTTTTTGGGGCTTCTACAGCCGAGCCATGTGTGTTACAGACTTTTTCTGAAATGTAATGATGTAATCTGAGCAGCTCTAACAGATTTTCCACAGTTGTTTGGACTAAATGGATTCATTTGAGTATTTTGCACTTAAGCCATGAACACTTTATAGCTTCAGGCCAGTAAAAAAGCATTTTACAAGAAAAAAAAAGCTTTTCCAATTTTAAAGCTTTCAGCTATCATTTTACAACAAAAAAAGGGCCGTGAACTGGCAACTTGACCAGCGATGATACAGCAAACAGCAATGAGTTGACCTACCTCTCAGAATCCATGCATCAGGCGCACTGCTAATGCACTCCGGCCGTGGCTGTAAGCCACACTTCTCCCTTCTTCACACTTCTGAGACGTGATTGGTTGACTTGACAGGAACGCCCATAGCAACAGTCTTCTCAATATGACATCAGGACTTTGCATAAACATACACGCCAACTTTCTTAAGCCAAGTGGCGTGTTATCTGTACGCATTTTGAGCTATCCACATGTATGTCTACACTGTATACAGCGGACGTAAACATACACGCCACGTGGCGTGTTATCGCCGTCTTGCCGTATTATGCTATGTGAGAAGAAAGCTACGGTTTAGTTTAGGAAAACTAAAATAATGGCATACGAATTGGCGTGTCATACATACGCCATTTCACAAGATCAGTCTGGTCTTCCTGCTTCTCTACCGAAAACATTAAAGACAAGTTGCACTTAAATCCGAAGAAAAGGAAAGGTGGAGCAGAGAGAATGAGGCCTCACCAATCGTAATGTGTGTCTTCGTCCTAGCCTGATCATAGCCATTTTTATTTTTCCTTACCTTCTCTTTGGCTGTTTTTCAGCCATCTCTCCTCTTGACAATGCGCTGTGGAGTCCAACACCTTAGCATGTGTCAGATTTACCATCCCTCTCACTCCCACTGCCTTTCTCTTTATACATCCATGGCCTTTCCCTGCACGAGCACATAGCCAGGGCTGAGCATGAACACCAGATTTCTTTTTTCAGTACCCACAGAAAGGACAGCTAGTGGACCGTGAGGAGATATTTACTGAATTTGACAAAGGTGTATTGGATAATAATCACTGACTGCAGCTTTAATGAAGACTACTAATGAATAATTGAAGTTTTAAGAAAGCGTGTTGCACAATATTAGAATATGGCAAACTAATGAACACGATCATAACGTGTAAAATATTGCTGTTTCTCAGAGATAGAATATTTTTCTAGTGCCAAATTTGACCAGAAATTCAGACTTATGCATAGTAGGGGAGAACGGGTGTGTTGTTTTTTTTTTCACTCAAGGCGTCTTTAAAATTGAGGGCATGACAGTAATCTGTCCAAGTAAAATATCTACATGTGGTGAATCCCTGGGAATCATTACTTTGGATCTCGAAAAACAAGTCTCTTGGCTCAATTTGTCCCCAGTGAGGGGTAAGCTGAGCCGCGGGTGAAGATAAATTGAGCCACATGATAAATTGTGCCAGGGAAGCCGAAAGCAGTTTGGAGCTGTCAATCGTCCTCTATAATCCCATTATAATTTAGTCAATGCCTCCACTGTCTTTACCATGTCTTTTCGACAGTTCTCTAAGTGTGCACACGGCCCTGCCATCTCAGGCCCTTTTATAGGAGGCGTTTACCTATGCTAAATAGGAGCAACAGGCACAAGCTTTCAATTTAAGAAGACATTGGGGTCATCATTCTAAGAACACACCTGCAAACAATGCTGCTGTTTAAGAACACGTCATGAATTAGACGTAGACTTTTCTTAGGAACTTTCTTAAGAACAAATTTAAGAAAAAACTTAGGAAGATATTGGTGAATGAGGCCCAATGTTCTGCGCCACACTTGGCTGGACTTACTCTCAACTAGTGTCAGAAAGTGCCGGAAGCTTGTTTTCCACGATAGACAGGGGCAAGTTGCAATCAATAACCAAGTCGGACAGTACTGCATTGTTAATAGCTTTCTGTAGCTACTGCCCTTAATGCACGTCCATGGACTGTGAGATTTAGGGCTGTTGTGGTTCAGTTGTGATGCTTTTATTCATCTGTTATTCTTCAAATTAGTAAGAGGTAAGCATATTAAACAGATGTTAGAAAATGCCAAAAGATGTGCTCTGTTGGCCACACTGCCATGTGTGTTAGATCACTAGACTGCTTTTCACAGGACATTAGGACTCAATAGACAGCATGATGTTTGAAATAAAGACCTCAGTGTTTTATCTCTCACAGAGGACATTGTTGCGTCTCAGGATGGAGTGTCACGTTTCCTGCAATTGTGAAAGAAACTACGCGGAGATGAAATGGCACCTGTGCATGTTCACTTACTTGCAGCCCTAAAGCCCGAGACACACAAAGCCGAAAATCAGCCGTCTGACAGTCTGGCGAGGTCAGTGACTTGAGTCTATCGGTGTGTTGATTGGTGGAGTGCTAACCCAGAAACAATGAGCGTGACTAGAGTCTCTCAAAATCTGATTTAAACTGACCTTTGTTGATCTGAAATGAAGACAGATTCAGCAACTGCACGGCCTATTTCTCTCTTAAAATGTTTTCAGAAACACGTTTCGGTGAACTATTTTAGTCCAATATGAGATCGTATTCTGAACGAGCCGCCATGACAGTCTGGCTTTGAATTTCTGGAGAAACCAGACCCACGTGACGCGTTCGTCCAATTAGCTGCCGGTTTTCATTTTTGGGCGACAATCCAGATTAGCGCCGCCTGCTGTTATGGAGACGTATTACGTCTCGTCTCTTCGGTGTTCTGAGGAACTTTTTGGACCAACTCGGGGAGACTGAACAGTCACACTGGCTTTACTGCCGACGGTCGGCCGTCTGGTTGGTGTTAACGACCTTAAGAGGCATGCTCCAGTCCTGTTAACCTAGCGTTTACACACACTCACAAAAACACACACACCTTCACATGCAAACTTACTGCTGAGCAGCTGTTTGTGTGTTTGTGCAAACTGTTTGCTCTGCTGGCTTCACAGCAACAAACTCCCCATTGACATCGGTTTGGACTACACCTTCGGGCCATAAAATGATAAACTCTTTCTCCATATCTTGTTGTTTCAAAATGCAGCACTTAAACAGCATATTTGATGAAGTTGATGTACAGTACTTGCATGATTTTTGGGATGTATCCACATGGTTGAATGCACTTATTGTAAGATGCTTCGGATAATAGCGTGTGCTTATTTTGGGGCGCGAAGTCTTATATCTTGTGAGTGGCAGTTAATATCTGCACGTGTGAAAAAATATAAATTTCTTGACTTATGACATAAATCTGACGCCGTAGTTTATGATTGAATCAAAACACCTGCAACTGTTTTCTGTGTAAAAGCCCACACAAAAACAGTGGAAGAATTAGGAATGATTGACACTTTTTCCATTGTTGATTCATGTGTATATCATTTAGTCTTTGTCTAGTGTCGTAATAGTGAAAAACGCCCTCCCACAGTCCCTGGTGACATCTTTAAATGTCTTGTTTTGTCCGACCAAAACCCAGAGATATTAAATGTATGAAACGGCAAAAAAAAACAGAATATCTCCACAGAGGCCAGAACCAAATGTTTTGATAACAACTTATCATTTCAGCCCTGAAACCGTACCCACAGATACATCCAATAACCAATGAAAAAAATATATATAACGCCGCAAAACCGCAAAATAGTTGCATATGAATCTAATTCATATGAGATGAAGTTTGCACAACACATAACAGCCCTAAAAGCAAATATACCAGTTGTATTGATATCAAAGCCAACATGTGACAACTATAACTGCTAAAACATTGTCACATAAAACATTTCATATTTAGCTTATTGTGACTCTCTAAAATGTATTTTGGGAGACTGTCATGCAGATAAGGCTCACTGTTTTTACTGGTACATACTTTGACCAAGTAGTTTTAGTTGCCTTAATATAACTGTGTTAACCACAGGGAGGGCCAATCAGAAAAACCTCCTTCAACATTTCTCATTTTAAAAAGTCACCGACACACTTTGTAGTTCCAGTTTGAAAATTTGCTAAACCAAACTAATAAAAAATTAAAATGGTGAGAAACAATAAAACACAGAAAATGGTGCTCTAAGTCTCTCGCTTTTCCAACACAACTCATTGGATTCCACCCTGATCATAATTACACCATGTTGTTCCAAGTTCTGCCTTCCATCTTCATTAATAAAGATTGTTTTGGGGGGCTGTGCTCACTGACAGTTGTACTTGGGCAGAGTAGAGACAGAGGACGGCCAAGACGTGAGAAAAAGCGCCAGTTTGGCTGCAGATGTGGTGGGATGCTAGCCACATAGAGGAGAATAATGAGCTGTTTAGGAACATTGTCCAGACCTGAATGACTCATTAAAGCTCCATCTGAGAGCGGATTTCACATTGTGTGACTCATTAAAGGCCTTTTCCACCCTCTCCCTGTGTCCTAGTACGGGAGCTAGATTGTCTGAAGGACTTGGCCCATGAAGGTAAGTTTATCGGGTCAGGCTGACCCTGCTCTATGACCTGAAATGAGAGACCAACACTAATGGGGCTTTTAGGCATTCGTTGACTCAGCAGTTTAAAGTGGGGTTAGCAACCATTAAAAGTTTCATTTATCGTTGACACCTTGTCATGATCAAAATACCAGAAATTTAATATCCTAACATAGCCTGACCAGCCAGCCCCACATCCAGATGTTGGGTCTGGGAGCTCACCATTGGCTGGGCGGGATCAACGGTTGTTTTTCAAATTCCCTCTGCACGCAATAGGATAGCACTCCATCCAACCAGAGCAACGAAGAAGGTAGCGGAGCTAGTTGATAGATTTTTGACAGATTTAGACATTTTTGCCATATCTGGTCAGCAAAACTCCGAACACATCTTCCTTTTTAAGAATGACTTCAGGGCCGTTCTTTGTTCTTTTCTCAAAGAAAAGCTGAACTCCAAGTCTTCCAGAGTCGCGGCCAAAGCCGACTCCAAAGACCGCTGTTCACCAGCAGCAGCAGCCATCTTCTTTGTTTTCAAGTAGGAGGGAATTCACGCGAAACCGTCGCTACTCTGCCGTCATTATGTTAAGCACCGCCCACCGACTCTATACACGATGTGATTGGCTGGACCAGAGTTTGGTTTTTCCAGCTCGCAAGCCAACGGAAAGTTGCTAGATGACCCTGGCTGCAAATTACATTTGCTGTCGCTAGGGTGGTCTAGATTTCTAGGCTAATCCTAGCACCCTTCTGTGCGGTGATACTGTTGGCGGGTGTAGTTTGGTTGAAAGAAAAATAGTTCTTCCAGGAAACTGCTTGCAACCAGGTCTGTGGATTATCCCTGAGTAACCAGGTCATGATTTCTGGAAAGAGATATTGCTGTTGAGTTTTTTCAAATGTGTTTTTTTGGCACTTTGAGCACCACAAGCCGAGTGCAATCCAGGTCCATTATACTGTTCGAGATATCCAACACTGAACTCACACCAACACAATCTAAACTGATAAACACTACAGCACTACAGGTAAGAGGAAAAATGTGTATGTGTTTTGATTTTGTGGTGAGCTTTCCCTAAGTGTACTGTATCAGGACTAACAGTGATAGTTGAAACTTAAAAAACATATTGTTTTGCATCTATAAATACAGTGGTGCTCATACAGTAAGTTTATGAACCAATGCTAAAGTTGACTTAAAGGAGAATAAGAAAATCATCTTTTGGAAATTGATCTTAATGCCTTAATTTAAAAATTAGGAAAAATCCAATCTTTAAGGACACGAATTTTGTTTGTGAATGAATAATGTATCGTAAATAAATAAATGTTCTTCCTTAAAATACAGGGGGTATAATGATACATACCCCTATGTTAAATTCCCATAGAGGCAGGCAGATTTTTATTTTGAAAGGCCAGTTATTTCATGATCCAGGATACTATGCATCCTGATAAAGTTCTCTTGGCCTTTGGAATTAAAATAGCCCCACATCATCACATACCCTTCACCATACCCCACATCATCACATACCCTTCACCATACCCCCACATCATCACATACCCTTCACCATACCCCACATCATCACATACCCTTCACCATACCCCCACATCATCACATACCCTTCACCATACCCCACATCATCACATACCCTTCACCATACCCCCACATTATCACATACCCTTCACCATACCCCCACATCATCACATACCCTTCACCATACCCCCACATCATCACATACCCTTCACCATACCCCCACATCATCACATACCCTTCACCATACCCCCACATCATCACATACCCTTCACCATACCCCACATCATCACATACCCTTCACCATACCCCCACATCATCACATACCCTTCACCATACCCCCACATCATCACATACCCTTCACCATACCTAGAGATTAACATGGTTTTATTTCAGTTAGCCTAATAGCTGGTTTGATTTGCATTGAGAGATGATTTTATAGAAAGTACCTTCACAAAAAGTGAGCAAACTCCATCCACTGAGGAAGACATGTGATTCAAAGTCCCAGGAAAAGCTAGTCAATTGATTGTTTTGTCAAACTACTGTTTTCAAGGGCAAGAAAGATTTACAAACTCATTGATTAAATTAGAATAATACCTACAGGTGCACGTAGGTACAAATGTTTGGAAACGAGAGAGCTTGTTTTTTCATGACTGAACATGGAGTACCAAGTTTTTTAAACTCAAGAATTCACGTTGTTTTTTCCAGCATGGGGAAATATTGGGGACGCCTGTGCTTTGTTATTTGGACTAATATCCTGTCTGAACCTGAGTTACCCAGCAGACCTCAAATGCACTTTCGAAGTGATGCAGAAGATTCTCATGAATCTAGATGGGCAGAGCTCGTCGTCCAAAGCACAATTCCCAAAAAACAAACCCATGGAGCAAATGTGCTTAAAGTAGAAGTCTACAAGGCAATTTTTTTTTTTCAGTTGCAGTTTTCACAAGGACTTTTAGTTTTTAAGTTGAAAAATCTTTTAACAGGTCTGAGATATTTCTACTTATGTGAAAAACATGTTTGTACTTTTCCAGAAGAAGCTGTTATATTTAGAGATATTCCGATACAATTTTTTCCTTACCGATTCCGAAACCCAAACTTGCCGATCGGCCAATACCAAGTACCGATCCCATACCAGTGTGTTAAAAATGTTTACTTTTCATTATGTTTTAACAGCTGTGCTATCCCTGTATGGATGTGATAGTACTGCTATCATTGTTGCATGAGGCTCAGGATAAACTTTTTGTGATCATACACAAACAATGAATGCCATAGAACTTTTTTTATCTAGTTTGACAGTGAGTGTAACAGAAGAAAACAAATTAAACTACTTTAAAGTAGATTTCCTTTCTTGGCTAAATTACGAATTGGATTGATGCATAAACTCCAGTACTTGCCGAAGAATTTCTTCAGACAGTCGTTCCAGAATGTGGGATTTCAGCTTTGGTGGCGGGCTCAAATAAGTTCCACTTGCATTGCATTCAGCATTGGCCGTTTCTAGTTGCAGTTCAGACTCATAGTTGAATGGACTGTAAAGATACTTGGCCACATGCACAGCCATGTAGATGGCGAAGACCCTGATGATGATGGGTAAGTTGATGATGAAGCAGGCTCTGTATTATCCGTGTCAACCGAGGAGACTGATGAGGAATCAGTAACACACACCCCCACACACACACACACACACACACACACACACACACACACACACACACACACACACACACACACACACACACACACAGTTAGTAAGGCTCTGGACTGCTAGTCTTTATAGTCTGGTAATTCTTCCATGGAGCCTGGTATCCCTGCTGGCAGGATTAGCTTTCTGGCATCATCTTCACCCAGAATGATCCCCAGTCTCAAAGGATGGCTCATTGTGGAGAGCTGAATACACACATAAAAAAGGCTAAATATGCAACAATAAAAAGTCACTTTTATGACAAACTGTGCCTTGTAATGTTAATGTATTTGACAGGTACAATACACAGGTCCTTAGCAGTACCAGAGTAGGCTATAAGCTAATTTTCCTTTTTTTCTCCCTCAGCAGGAGAGAGACTAACATCTTTGTCGAAAGGAAAACCTAACACTGTAGTATACAAACACCCACACAAGATTGTGGTAAAACACGACAAGTTCACAGCATTAAAACACCAACAATAATACCAAGAATAAAAAAATCACAACATTAGGTCACCACTACAACAAAACAACATTAAGATAACTGAGTTTAAGCGTGATGGGTACATGATTGGTTACATGATTATGAGTCCGCAGATTTATTAGCTACAGCCTTGCGCGATAGCTTTGAGCTTCTCCTGGCATTAAAAGTTATGGTCACTTTAGCCGTTAATGTAATGTTAACCGCTCAAAGTAGACGTTAGTCGTAGTAGACGTTAGTCGTAGCCACAGTGAAATGTATTTTGAACATGGCTTTGAGCGGTACGACTAGCTGGCACTCTCCCTCTTCCCCTCCCGCCCCGCACACCGTGTCTAATTGCAGAGCAACTTACAAACTTGGTTGTACGTTTTATTTATCACCATTTCTTTTTACATGCAGCAAAAAAACTATTACGATAAATAATGTACCCGGGGTGTAAATTATTGAAACCTAGCAAGGCGCAGTTGAGCTAACGTTAACTTGCTAACGTTAGCTAACTGAGAAATGTGTGGTGATGGAGCAGTGGCTATGACACATACCTTTGGTGTGGGAGACCCAGGTTCAATTCCCACTGTGATACATCAACCAATGTGTCCCTGAGCAAGACACTTAACCCCTAGTTGCTCCAGAGGTCTGCAACCTCTGATATATATAGCAATTGGAAGTCGCTTTGGATAAAAGCGTCAGCTAAATGACATGTAATGTAATGTAGAAATAATTGACACAAATTATAATGTAACGTTAGGCCTAGAGGAAACAATTGCACTGAGAAACGTCTCACAAGAGCCAATGACTATTATTATCACTCACCAGGTTAAATTAAATAAATGTATGTTTAAATATATGTATTACTTACACATGGATGGAGGATGGGAAACGATGCAGCTGTAGTCATTCCGTGTCCACTAGCAACGTTAGCGTCATGTCCCGGCTTCCCATTCATTTCTATGGGAGCAGCCGTGCAATGCACTCTGGTAGCGTCATGGGAAGCGGAAAGTCGACTCGTCTGCCCATTCTCATGTAGTTGAATCAGTTGAATCCAACCAACGTTGTGCAAATGAGTAAAATCTGGCAAAAATCTTTTAAACTGACCTCTTTAAAATGTTTTCAGAAACACGTTTTGGTGAACTATTTTCGTAAAATACGACATCGTATTCTGAATGAGCCGCCATTGTGGTCGCTTTTGAAATTCGGCAGCAGCCAGACCCATGTGACGCATTCCTCCAATCAGCTGCCGGTCAAGGGCGTGGAGCATGCGTAATAGCTGACAGTACATACGGTTGTTGTTTTGATTAATCCACTTCTCATTGCATTAATCTGTATGTATAAATAATTAAGTTAAGTACCGATATGTGAAAATTCTACTTAAGTACAGTAACAAAGTATTGTACTTTGTTACATTACAACACTGCTTAACACCCCTTAAAAAGAGACCCGAGTCCTTTTGAAAGCAGTATTAGTTCATTAGTCTGAAAGAGTCACACGTTACTTAAAAATCTTAATGGTTCATTATTTCTGCTAAAGCATTGGCTTATTTTAGAAATAAAATATTAATCAAACTCCTGCAGCTTTCAACAAGGAACAGGACCATACCTGCCAACACTCCTGTTTTTCCCGGGTTTCTCCCGTTTTTTTTTCTCCCAGACCCCTCCCGGTTTGTTATTTCTCCCGGGAAACTCTCGCCTTTTCCTGTTCACAGTTAGTGATGGGAGCGCCACTTTGTGAATGAATGACGTCATTCAAGAGCCTAACCTGATTGGTCCTGGTCAGTCAACCTACACTATTTAAGGCTATGGTTGAGGTGAATGTGTGAATTTACCTGATGAAGGTCTAAGACCGAAAGGTTTGAGTGAGTTCAGTATTTTTTTAAATAAATTATTGCTTGCGTAATGGTCAGTGTGCAGGACTTTCTCTAAGCCGGGAATCTCCCGTAATTTGCATGGCCCAAACTCCTTTATGAATAATCGGACCTATATGTATAATATGTTGGTCTAATGTTGACCAGTTGCCAGATCTTGTATGAAACACATCCTATTCACACACGTTTGTCACCTCAACCTGGCAACCTATAACCCTCAACCTGGCAGCCTATAACCCTCAACCTGGCAACCCATAACCCTCAACCTGGCAGCCTATAACCCTCAACCTGGCAACCCATAACCCTCAACCTGGCAACCTATACAGTGTTTCCCACACATTAGTCTATGTGTGGGAAACACTGATATAACCCTCAACCTGGCATCATATAACCCTCAACCTGGCAACCCAGAACCCTCAACCCATAACCCTCAAACTGGCAACCCAGAACCCTCAACCTGGCATCATATAACCCTCAACCTGGCAACCCATAACCCTCAACCTGGCAACCTAGAACCCTCAACCTGGCAACCCAGAACCCTCAACCTGGCAACCCATAACCCTCAACCTGGCAACCCAGAACCCTCAACCTGGCAACCTATAACCCAGTTGCACAGTTGATCTCTGCCCAAGCTTTGCGGAAAGTTCAGACCTGAAAGCGAGCCGATAAAAATGGCAGGTGAATCTAAATATAGCTGTAAATTTCAACATGTTGGGCGCAACAATCTAAATGCATCTTACCGAGTCATATCGACAACCTCCACGCTGTTTGTAAGGTGTGTCGCATTGATTTTAATGTAGCGCACGGCGGGAAAAATGACATCACCCAGCACATTATAACACAGCGGCACCATCGTGCAGAAAAGGAACATAAGGGCACACAGGCGATGTCATCCTTCATCATGAAAGGACAAACAGAGGCAGAAAACGTGATGCAACCTGAAATTAAGTTATGTTTTCATTGATATTGCAATATAAATAATCAGACCAGACCCACGTGACGCATTCGTCCAATCAGCTGCCGGTTTTCATTTTTGGGCGACAATACAGATTAGCGCCGCTTGCTCTTATGGAGACATATTACGTCTCGCATCTTCGGTATGTTCTGAGGAACTTTTTTGACAAACTCGGGGAGACTGATCAGTCACACTGGCTTTTCTGCCGACGGTCGGCCATCTGGTCGGTGTGTAAGCAGCTTAACGGTGTAGAAAGCATTATGACTTTTTCTTTTAACTGCTGGTTCCACAGTCTCACAGTGAAAGACAGAAACAGCCTGAACAACATAGTCAAAAATCTGCTTGAAAGTTTAAAAAAGATGAAAATGTCTTAACATGAGTCCAACATAATATTAGCAAATATAAATCAGCTTATTTGTGAAGGCAAAATCCCACTGCTAGGCTTACTGGCCTGTAGGTAATGTAGTCACTGAGGGAGCCATGCACAGATCCAGTTGAGCCTCAACCCTAACCCTCAACTTTAGCAACCAGAACCCCTTGGTTTTATAGCTCCATAGAGAAGAAAAAGGGAACCATTTACATTAACGATGGAGGGTTTACATGTAAGGCATTTCATTTTAATTGTTCCTGTTTTTTAATGAGGGCTGTCTGTGTAGTTTATGGGGCAATCCAGGCATTTAGAAGTTTTTTTAGTGATTGGCTTTGATGTTTGTTTCTATAATAAAGAAAATGTTTTCATTGGTGAATGCGAGGCAGCTTCTTCACGCTGTTTAATCATTTCTGTTTAAGGACTGTAACCACTCACGCTGAAGGAACAAATTGTATTTTATGTAATTTCTAAACTGTACGTATAAAATGGTTTGAAAGTTTTTGTTGGAGTTTTGTTTATTAATATTAAGTTATATATCTAAAAGAAAGCGCACACAAATCTAAGTTTCACAAATAAAAGTAAAAGTCAAAATATTGACACCAGCCTTGATTTTACTTGGTGTTAAGTGATGTAGTCTCGCATAGACAGACCTTCCTCCACAGCGCTGCAGAGGAAGGTCTGGTTAGTCCACACAGCATTTCTGGATGGGAGGAAAACGTGCTCTGGTTTATTGGCATTTCTTTAAACCAATCACAACCATCGTGGGCGGGGCTAAGCGCCAGACGGAGCCACGGTGCCTCTGCTAAATAGTCTCAGAAAGGAACTTGTTTTGGGGGAACGTGGACGTTCAAAAGTAGTTTTAGTCGTGCAACAGAAAACTCAGATTGGACAGATAGTCTAGCTAGCTGTCTGGATTTACCCTGCAGAGATCTGAGGAGCAGTTAACCATAGTCCTCACAAATCCACCAGAGGTTAGAACGCCAACACAGAGACAGAGGAAGGAGACGGACATCTGAAAAGTGACATCCGACGGAATTTCCGTCAGAACGAGAGCAATCCCGGAAGTGGAACGTCATGGATATAGACTACAAGTAATGTAAACAACCTTTAAAAAGGTCAGATTCTGCAATTGTGGCAGATTTTGTCCATTTAAAGGTCCCATATTGTGAAAAGTGAGATTTTCATGTCTTTTTTTATATAAAGCAGGTTGATGTGCTACAGTATATAAATACTGTTAAAGTATCAAAAAGCTCAATCCACAGTAAAATGCAAGCATCCTGTATTCAGAAAGTGCGCCTTTAAATGAGCCGGCAGGACTTCCATATGATTGTCATGTCATAACTATGCCATTCATAGGTTGAAAGTGCCACTACAATGCGGTTACAGTCATTCCCCGACTGCAATGACAGTGCAGAGACTGAGAGTACAGATGTCAAAGACTGAAAAGCGCTGAATAATCAGAGCAGACTGGGCTTTTTCAAGAGGGGGGCATGAAAGAGGCAGACGCTAAATGGAGCTTTTCAGACAGTGTTCTAGTGAGTATAGAGCATATCTATTATGAACATTAAAGCATGTAACAATTAGCATAGAAATCTAGAAGCCCCCTAGAGGCAGCAAATGTAATTTGCAGCCAGGGTCGTCTAGCAACTCTCCGTTGGCTTGCGAGCTGGAAAAACCAAATTCTAGTCAGGCCAATCACATCGCGTATAGAGTGGGTGGGCGGGGCTTATGGCTGCTGCTACTGGTGAACAGCGGTCTTTGGAGTCGGCTAGGATCAGACCTTTATGGGGGGCTCGGCCCCTAACAGGGACGGTTCTAGGATCAGACCTTTAGGGGGGCTCAGCCCCTAACAGGGCGGTTCTAGGATCAGACCTTTAGGGGGGCTCGGCCCCTAACAGGGGGTTCTAGGATCAGACCTTTATGGGGGGCTCGGCCCCTAACAGGGACGGTTCTAGGATCAGACCTTTATTGGGGGCTCGGCCCCTAACAGGGACGGTTCTAGGATCAGACCTTTATGGGGGGCTCGGCCCCTAACAGGGCGGTTCTAGGATCAGACCTTTAGGGGTGCTCGGCCCCTAACAGGGACGGTTCTAGGATCAGACCTTTATGGGGGGCTCGGACCCTAACAGGGACGGTTCTAGGATCAGACCTTTAGGGGGGCTCAGCCCCTAACAGGGCGGTTCTAGGATCAGACCTTTAGGGGGGCTCGACCCCTAACAGGGACGGTTCTAGGATCAGACCTTTATGGGGGGCTCGGCCCCTAACAGGGACGGTTCTAGGATCAGACCTTTATGGGGGGCTCGGCCCCTAACAGGGATGGTTCTAGGATCAGACCTTTAGGGGGGCTCAGCCCCTAACAGGGGGTTCTAGGATCAGACCTTTATGGGGGGCTCGGCCCCTAACAGGGACGGTTCTAGGATCAGACCTTTATGGGGGGCTCGGCCCCTAACAGGGCGGTTCTAGGATCAGACCTTTAGGGGTGCTCGGCCCCTAACAGGGACGGTTCTAGGATCAGACCTTTATGGGGGGCTCGGCCCCTAACAGGGACGGTTCTAGGATCAGACCTTTAGGGGGGCTCAGCCCCTAACAGGGCGGTTCTAGGATCAGACCTTTAGGGGGGCTCGGCCCCTAACAGGGACGGTTCTAGGATCAGACCTTTATGGGGGGCTCGGCCCCTAACAGGGACGGTTCTAGGATCAGACCTTTATGGGGGGCTCGGCCCCTAACAGGGATGGTTCTAGGATCAGACCTTTAGGGGGGCTCAGCCCCTAACAGGGCGGTTCTAGGATCAGACCTTTATGGGGGGCTCGGCCCCTAACAGGGCGGTTCTAGGATCAGACCTTTAGGGGTGCTCGGCCCCTAACAGGGACGGTTCTAGGATCAGACCTTTATGGGGGGCTCGGCCCCTAACAGGGACGGTTCTAGGATCAGACCTTTAGGGGGGCTCAGCCCCTAACAGGGCGGTTCTAGGATCAGACCTTTAGGGGGGCTCGGCCCCTAACAGGGACGGTTCTAGGATCAGACCTTTATGGGGGGCTCGGCCCCTAACAGGGACGGTTCTAGGATCAGACCTTTATGGGGGGCTCGGCCCCTAACAGGGATGGTTCTAGGATCAGACCTTTAGGGGGGCTCAGCCCCTAACAGGGCGGTTCTAGGATCAGACCTTTATGGGGGGCTCGGCCCCTAACAGGGACGGTTCTAGGATCAGACCTTTAGGGGGGCTCGGCCCCTAACAGGGACGGTTCTAGGATCAGACCTTTATGGGGGGCTCTGCCCCTAACAGGGACGGTTCTAGGATCAGACCTTTAGGGGGGCTCAGCCTCTAACAGGGATGGTTCTAGGATCAGACCTTTAAGGGGGCTCTGCCCCTAACAGACCTTTAGATCCTAAAGTCCCTTTATGGACTACCAGAATCACATGAAATGATCATGAGGTGTAAACAATAAATAAATAAATAAATAATGAAACTTTCAGGGTTCCAGGTGCACAGCATCAGCGACAGACACACAGGATATTACACCCGTTTCTTTGAACCTGTCATTGTTTGTCCTCTGTCACTAACAGACAAGTTCACAAACTCTCACTTAAATAGTTTTTTATTTTAATTTTTAGGGGGGTTGAGATGATTGAGCCCCCCTAAAGAGGGTCTAAAATAGCCACTGGGTGATATCATGCAATATCGGTGACGAAAAAGACAACACTACACACACACACACACACACACACACACACACACACACACACACACAGAGTCTCTGTTTACTTCTCGCTCCGTTTCTGGTGGATTAACGCAGATATGTGCTGATTGGCTCTCATAACGGGCCGGGTGGGGTAGCTTAAGTCTGGTTACTCCACATTTTAATTTGATATTTTGCAATTAAATTCTGAATCTGCCCTGTTCTCTGTCAGGTAAATACAGTAGTACAGGGTCTTCCTCTGAGGTAGACGTAGCCTATACTGTAAGTCAGTAGTAGGCTATACAGGGGAGTTGGGGAGCATATGAAGTGGTTTGGGGTCCTTCTGTAAGTAATTTTGGGGTACAATTTGGATTTGAAGAATTCTACATGCAGCAATACCACAGGCCAAGCAATCGGCCCGCTCCAAGCAGGCACATTTTCAACGGGCTCTGCATTAGTGTTAAACAAAGCATGAAAAGCTTTGGTTTTGTTCAACCTTAAAGTGAAGCAAAGTCCGTGGTCTAATTTGTGTCAGTTTAGGTTTAGGGTTCTGGATTATCAAAAATCCAGAGCATGTTTTCCTCCCATCCCCGAATGCCATGTGGAGTAGCCAGACCCTTCTCCAGCGCACTGTACAGCGGGTCTGGCAAAGCGAGACTATATTAGACTGAACTGGTGACTGTGTGTACTAATTAGTGCAGCTTTTTAAGGAGCTAAAACTCACCAGACATCCTGCACCAAAACAGTAACGTAAACCTATAAAATACTGTCTCTGTGCCAACCCTAACCCTAACCCATTATCATGTAGTTTCTGGAGATTGTGAATTTCTGTTGTAATTTAAACAGTGTTTATAATCGAGGCATAAATCAAACAAATGAACACACAACCAGTTATTAGATGCAGGAGTGTCAGACTGAGGGGGGGGGGGACTGACTACCCAGGGCCCTGTGTGAGGAGGGCCCAAAAAGATGCCAGAATGAATAGCTGTGGATGCAGAGAGGGAGGTTTGTGCTACGCCCCTGATTAGATGTGCCTGATGGACTTGTCAACTTTATTTAAGGGCTGGAAAAAGAAAAGAAAAAAGCTACAAACAATGCTGTTGGAATTAAGGTGATAAGTAAAGGTCCCATGGCATGAAAATGTCACTTTATGAGGTTTTTTAACATTAATATGAGTTCCCCCAGCCTGCCTATGGTCCTCCAGTGGCTAGAAATGGTGATAGGTGTAAACCGAGCCCTGGGTATCCTGGTCTGCCTTTGAGAAAATGAAAGCTCAGATGGGCCAATCAGGAATCTTCCCTTTATGATGTCATAAGGGGAAAGGTTACCTCCCCTTTCTCTGCTTTGCCCGCCCAGAGAATTTGGCCCCCCCATGAGAGAGAGAGAGAGACATCATGGCTTTCAAATGAGCAAAGTGGCAGTTGGTCAAGGCCACACCCTTCCGTTCCTTTAGCACTTATAAAGCCTGTCTTTGATCATTAATCACCACACCTGCTAATGCTTGAAGCATGATCTCATTGACTTCAATGTTAAAAAAAAGTGTTAAAAAGCTTAATATTTTAAAAAGTATAAATAGTAGAAAAAAAGTTGAAGAAGTCCCGACATTAGCTGAAAGAGCTGAACATTTTAAAAGTTGAATGGTTTTTATAGCTCAACGTATGCAGAAGTTACGGAGAGCCAAAAAATGTACGGAAGAGGGAATGAAAACAAGAAACAGAAACAGACAAACAGACAGACCGAGACAGAGAGAAAAAAACAGAGAGACATGGACAGACAGAGAGAGACAGAGACAGGGAGAAACAGAAACAGACAGAGACAGACAGACAGAGAGAAACAAACAGACAGACAGAGAGAGACAGAGACAGGGAGAAACAGAAACAGACAGACAGAGACAGGGAGAAACAGAGACAGAGACAGAGAGACAGAGACAGACAGAGAGAGAGAGAGACAGAGACAGACAGAGACAGGGAGAAACAGAGACAGAGACAGAGAGACAGAGACAGACAGAGAGAGACAGACAGAGACAGAGACATAGAGAGACAGAGACAGACAGACAGACAGACAGAGACAGACAGAAGTGGAACACTAAAGATGTAGACTAATGTTCATATTACTGCCTGTAGTATTCAAGTTGACTGTCTGTGAAAGGGTTGTCATGGTAACGTATGACCAGTGAAAACACCCTTTGAAGTCTGTGATGAGATCTCTTTGATCTTTAATCAGGTTAACGACCGTGTCACCTGCTGAAACTGCCAGCTGTGCCCCACTGGAGCTATTCAAAGACACAGAGCAAGCTCTCAAATAAAGCCTCAGACTGCTAAAACGATAAGGGCTATCGGTGAAATGATGTAATCGTGACCACCACAAGGCCTTTGTGAACGTATTCATGTAAAATTTATGTTGATAAACTTAAAAATGTGGGCATATCAGCGATTTAGAAAAGTGGTTCGCTCTGCGTTTCACTGGGAAATGTGGAGGACATTTAACATGGCCGTGAATGGAGTGAGATGTGGAACTTGGAAGCTCATCGAGCCAAAAGTATAAGGCGTATCACATAACTGAGCACATTGGCTGAAACTAGACAAAAATACCTACGTTTTGATGTATAAGTTGTGTATGACAAGTAGATATTGTGGGCGTGAGAGCAATTTATAGAGAGGGGACAAAGATATTTTTTCTAAGGTGCTGCACTCTAGCGATGACATCATCCACTCTGGCAGACGCCACACACACTCACTAGAAACGCAGAAAAATCCTGAAATGATCACTAAACTTAAACAGCTTTTTCACAAAAACTGTAAAAGATATCAAACTGAAAAGCCATAGCCTAATACCTGAATATTTTGTGAACATTTTAAAGTTTGTTTGGCGTCTGTAGGTGAAAGTATGAAGGAGCTGAAAATTTTGGGAGCGGAAGAAGATTTGAAGGATTTGAAGCATGCTCTCATTGACTTCAATGTTAAAAAAAAGTCATAAAAAGCTTAATATTTTAAAAAGTATAAATAGTAGAAGAAAAGTTGAAGACGTCCCATCATTAGCTGAAAGAGCTGAACATTTTAAAAGTTGAATGGTTTTAATAGCTGAAAGTATGCAGAAGTTACAGAGAGCCAAAAAACGTACGGAATAATAATAAGATATAAGAAAAATAAAGAACAGGATAACAATAGTTGGAATGCTGCTGAACAGCATTCCCACTAATTAGGGGACCACTAAGGTCTATATAAAAGAGACTTCGTCATAGGACCTTTAAGCCTTGAAATAAGTATCTTTATAAGAACAAAGTTAACCAAAATTGAGTCCAGTTGTACTAGATGAAACGAGAGTTTTAGGACTTGAAAGTCTGGAGGCAGGTAATCCAGACAAGATGAGCCAGCGGGACCACAACAACATGGGGAAGAAAACAACTGTCCAGTAGAGGAAACTTAGCCCACGCCGCAGCGGAGATCAAACAGCAGCGTGTGGAATGTGACAGTTGTAGGAGACAAATTTGGGAATCAGCGGTATGAGCTGGTGATTCCTGCCAGGCCAATTGTCACCACCGATAAAGTAAAATACAACACAGCACAGACAACAAAAGACCCGAGATTCACCCGGTTTCGTTTGTTATTTGAGATACTCTTGATGAAGGTCCGGAGAGACCAAACGTTAGTTTTTCTAAAAAAAGGTGATGCTATTGGATGTGCGAGCTGTTCCTACAAAAACTTGACAAATTACTGACATGGCTGATTCGCACGGGATCAAGGTCACAGGCAACCCTCTTTATTTTTTATTTTAGGCATAATGGTTTACAACACACTGTCCACAATGGCACATAATCCTAATATTTAGAGACTAGACCAGTGATTTTCAACCACTGTGCCGCGGCACACTAGTGTGCCGTGAGAGATCGTCCTGTGTGCCGTGGGAAATTATCAGATTTTACTTAATTGGTCAACAAAATTTTTTTTATTGAGTTACTGCAAATAATTTGCCATTGTTGCTCATCTGTGCCTGCAATGTGATAACTGGCAGAGAAATTAAATACTGTTCTGTGTCAGTAGGAGGCAGTATAGCGCAATAATGACCTTGTTGATGTAAGACAATAAAGTGACAGGATGTAAACAGTAGAATGACTGCCCCCTGGTGTCAGTGACAGGATGTAAACAGTAGAATGACTGCCCCCTGGTGTCAGTGACAGGATGTAAACAGTAGAATGACTGCCCCCTGGTGGCAGTGACAGGATGTAAACAGTAGAATGACTGCCCCCTGGTGGCAGTGACAGGATGTAAACAGTAGAATGACTGCCCCCTGGTGGCAGTGACAGGATGTAAACAGTAGAATGACTGCCCCCTGGTGTCAGTGACAGGATGTAAACAGTAGAATGACTGCCCCCTGGTGGCAGTGACAGGATGTAAACAGTAGGACCGAGATCATCGATGTAAGCCTGCAACAGTGATTGATATATTTTTAAAGGAAAAATGCAGATTCTGACCTTATTAGGCTACAATGTGGCATTTTGTAACATTTTTGGTCGGTGGTGTGCTGCAGGATTTCTTTAATGTAAAAAATGTGCCGTGGCTCAAAAAAGGTTGAAAAACACTGGACTAGACCACCAAGTGCCATCTGCTGGTGACAGGAGTGTAGTGAAACAAAGCTTACACACAGTTTCTAAGATCCTGTACATTCACACACTGATGGGTGGGAGTGGACCATAGACTGTATATAAGAATGGACCAACAGATCCCGTGTCTCTGGACGGAGACCAGTGAAGTCTCTTTCCCGGTGATGGCTGAGCGTTACTGAGCAGCCTCCAACTGAGCTTGAAGACGTAGATGTGACGTGAGCAACCTGTCTGAAAGTTGGAAGTCTTCTGGTAGCTGTGCCAAGAGAAATCTCAATCATTCCCAATCTAGCAGAGACGGAGAGCGTAGGTATATGTAAGGAGATAACATAGACACAGGCTAATTATTGATCACTAAAATGATAGTTAACATTAGTAATTAAACTTAAACAGCTAATGGAAGTCCAAACTGCCTGAGAGCTTCTCCTGTACTATACGGTAATTCCTCTACTATGAGACAGTAAGTCTCGTGGTTATGACCCAATCGTTAGCCTATTTTTATAAAAACGTCTGCTACGGAGCCATAACGTGAGGTACAAGGTAATGGAGCCTTTTATACATTGTCGTGTTTCTTTAGAAATAAACAATGGACAAATAGAGTCTTTAAACTCTTCAGATGTAAAGTTATTCTCTGTCAAAGTGACGTCAAAATGAATGGCAGTCAATGGGATGCTAACGGGGGGTGATCGCTTGGTAGCATCAACATGGCGCCATAGGAGGTTCGCGGTCCGAGGAGAAGCTGACCCCCTTGGAGTGGAGAAGTGTTTATCTATTTATTTGTGCTGCTGCCATTTAACATTTGTATTAAAACATCCAAGGGGACCCCATCATCCCATCAACCCCTGATACTAAAGGCGTTTTCACACCTATAGTTTGTTTGCTCTGATCCAAAGATTTGTAAACTTGGAGCGTTTCCCCTTGGTTCGGTTTCGTCTCACAAAGACAAAAATCCAAGCGAACCAAGACACATCACTACCAGCACTTATTGGCTAGAGGTGTCTGGGGCGAGAGCAAGAAAGGAAATATAGGAAGAAGGTCCTGTGTTCTGGACTAGTGCACATATGACGTTTTTTCATTACATGGTACCTGCTGGACTCGCTGCACTGTTCGTCCGTTTTCCATTGCAGATTTTAGTACCGCCTCAGCGTGGCTGGTCGTCATAGCCGCGCCGCAGTAAACTGCCGTGACCTAACGCGACACACACACAGAACGTGGAAGGTGTGTGTTTGATTCTCATCATGTGGCTGTTTGCCAGAAGAAACATTTAGTTTCTAAAGAAGCTGGAGGCAGCAAAAAAAACACCGCTGGCTAAACTATTTAAAAATGGAGGGTTTGTTCAGGACCCCCCCGTCTGTCGCTTTCATGTCACCTTTTGGTATCGCCTCAGCTCGCTGGGAACCTGGACGGAGGTGGTACTAAATAAAGTACCTGTTAGCAGGTACCAGGGACTTTTTATCAGAACGGAAAACCAAAAAAGGAGAGTAGAGTCGAGGCGAGTCGAGCAGGTACCATGTGGTGGAAAAACGCCAATAGACTAGTCCAGTTTTTAAAAGGCTGAACAATTTCCTAAAACAGCGGGACACTAGTTTTTAGCCACCGTTACTCAAACAGGAGATGTGCGCATTTGTTGGGGACTATTTTCAGCGGCGGATTAAACCACATCTGGTGCTCTTGTGAGTGTTTGGGGAAGCAGGATGGTTTTTGTGGGATTGAGTCAAAATAAACTAGTTTGTGTGGTTTCATGGTAATCAAGGAACATTTGGCATTGATTTTATTTAATAGTTTTAGGAATATCACCAGACTCAACAACGTACTTTTCAGCCTGGCTTTTGCTAAAGATGTTTTTTTTATCCATTTAGTTTTCTTCTATTTTTACTTTCATTTTTATTCACATTACACTCTTTTATCACTATTCATATTTCTTTGTGCATTAGTCCCACAACATTTTACATTTAGGTTTCCACTGTTGTCATTTGTCAATCACTAGGAAAACATCAATATGGTGATGGAGCAGTGGATATGATCCATGCCTTTGGTGTGGGAGTTCTGGGTTAGATTCCCACTGTGATACATCAACCAATGTGCCCCTGAGCAAGACACTTAACCCCTAGTTGCTCCAGAGGAGTGCAACCTCTGACATATATAACAATTTTAAGTCGCTTTGGATAAAAGCGTCAGCTAAATGTAATGTAATCACACTGACCTGTATGAAAGGTGCTGTACAAATTAATTAATTTGATCGATGACTGAAGTTTACCTACTTCATGCTTACATATCTATCCACACTGATTCCTCTCTGTTCAAATATCTTGATTCATACAGTTACACATTTAGTTAAAAGCTCAGGTCATGTTGGATTATATGGGCTGAGCTCCCTTCTCTTTTTTTACAGTAACCATATTTACATCACATTTTAAAGGTTTAAAAGTTTAATCCAATAAGCAGACTTCCAGAGTGGCTCTAAAAATGATTTTAAAAGGTTTATATCTATATCAGATCTGCCGCTCTGACATCTGGTTTGTGTTATTTCTGCTAACTCAATTTTAATAATAAAATAGCTTGGAAGTCTTGTGCAATAGAGATCATATCAAAGTGTTCAGCTGGTGGGGATCCCTGGACGGTTTGGATTGTTAAGACCAAGCAGCAGCATAGCTTCCTTTCAAAAACATCACTTCAGAGATCATATTATAAAATATTAATACTGAACGTCCCAACCTTTTCTCAACAAATCTTGCCAGTTCCTTAATCAGCTCAAACTCTTCAGACATGAAAGCTCTGCATATTTCTGTTTAATGATGTTTGACTGCACAGCTTCACTGGAGACAACAGTGCCTTGCTCAAGGCGTCTGGTCAGCTGTGCTGCCCAGATAAGGTTAGAGTTCAAGATTGAGACACAATGAGAAGAAATGGTTACACTTTTACTTGAGGGTATCTACATAAGAGTGACATGACACTAGGGTTGGGTACCAAAACGCGGTGCCAATAGGGCACCAGTTCCAACGTAAACGGTAGTGATGAGACCGAATAAGAACGAACATTTCGGTTCCTCATTTCGGTGCCTGACTTTTTTTGTTCAGAAGCATCGCTGCACGGGACGCTACGTTAGCGTTAGCTAGCAGCTGGATTAAACCCAACGGTTAAAATGCTGACAGCTTATGTTAAGCGGTGTAAAGTGTGACTGTATTTCCTGTAGAGGATTCTAACAGCGGGACGTAACGGTCTGACTGCAGCTGACGCTGTCTGAACAACAACACTGACGGTGCGTTCACTTGAAACTCGCCAGCCTCGTGGTGCATTCAAAGTTATTGTAAAATACCCTTTTCCCATCTGGTGCTTGTTCTTGTCATTTACCAGCAATCTACTGGTGAAATAAGTCATTGTTATAAGCTATAGTTATTACATTATTAATCAATCATTTAATTGTGACTACATGGCCTTAGCAATAAACAAGTCATTTAATGTCACCAACTGTCGTTTTGTGCTCCTTTTTTATATTTTATATTATACCCATTATAACATATATATATATATATTTCGGTTCAGGCACCAGCACCATTTTAAAAGTATCGATTTAGCACCGGTATCAATACCCAAACCTATATATATATAATATATATTCACTTTACTTGAAGGTATCTACATAAGAATGACATGACATTGTCATGAACGTGTCAAACATGGGTGTCATGTCACTCTTACGTAGATACCTTCAAGTAAAGTGGTACCGAAGAAATAAACAAACCCATTTAGAGATGGGCCTAATATCTCATGTCAATTTCCTGAGGCGATTATTTCAATATGTACTTTTAGCTGTACATGAGACAAGACATGTGAGGATCTCTGCGTAGCTTACTGCCTCAAGTACACTTATCTGGGAAAACCCAGTTTATTTCATTCAATGTTTAATGCCTTGTCTTTCATTCTCCACAAGACAGTAGAGAGGTTACCGGAAATGAAGGGAAACGGCATGCCAAAAGGTCCACAGCTGGGTTCAAAACTGGAACACTGCAATACGCATGACTTAAACCAGCAGGACCCTTATTTACATTATTCATTAAGATCACTCACTTTTCCCAGAAAACCTCATTTGACCCAGGATCTCACTAACGAAGCGTACCTCTAGCCTCTTTAAAATTAAATACTTTCACTACTTTTCAGTTTTGGCCATCATTTCTATAAGCGTTAATGCCCAACGAGGGGTCTGTTATGAGAAATGAATGGACTGGGAAGCCAAAACCGCGCGCTTTGGGTAGTTGCCTCCGACAGAGTCCATTAATTACCTGACAAATACACCTCAAAGGGCATTAACCTACCTATACCATGGTCAGTTCCCAAAGAACATTTAATTAGTTTCATATTTTCATTTCCCTGGTAACCCCTGAGGGTTTGACAAATCCCTGGAACAATCATCCCCATCCCATAAAGTTTCTTTCAGTTTAGAAGAGCGATTCCTGTTCACTGCTCCAGTAAACAGGACAGAACTCAGGGGGATTTCACACCGCCTCACTTAGTCCGGTAGGTGTAAATGCATCAATCGCTCTCGGATTATTAACAAGGCCCGGAAACCACCCTGACTCTCCACCTCTGGCTCTTCATGCCACGGTTCTCTCTCTGCTGTAATGCTCTTTGCTCTTTATTTTTTATTTATATCTTTATTTATTTTTTATTTTTAATTTAATACATACTGTGTACATATACTTATATTGTTTAATATTCCATCTAGAGAATGTGTGACGTGCACCAACAACACAACAAATTCCTTATATGTGTTAAAAAATGTACTTGGCAATAAAACCCTTTCTGATTCTGATGTGCACCAAATGCCAAAAGTGTTAGTTTGGCTTCACCAAAGTCTCCATGCTTGAGGAGTGCAGTGTATCTGAACGGGGGTGGTACAGCCCCCCCAGGGGGCGTTCAGAGGATGACTGGGGGCGCTGGAAGCTGTATTGTGGAAAGGGGGGCGTTGAGGTGCCTTTGGGGGGCGTTTGTTTTAAGGCGAGTTTACACCAAAGGTTCACAACAATACGAGTTTACACTTTAAATAAGCAGTGGTCTGCAACATGAAAAGCTGCCAGTTTACTCCACTGTGATTGGACGAGACGGGGGACCGTTACTCTTCTTCTCTTTAGTGTTTCTTTAGGCTTCGTGTGCTGCAGCTCCGTGCTGCCTTCAGGGGAACGGGACGTCAGAGTATCATCTGATATAAACTCCGTGCTGCCTTCAGGGGAACGGGACGTCAGAGTATCATCTGATATAAACTCTGTGCTGCCTTCAGGGGAACGGGACGTCAGAGTATCATCTGATATAAACTCTGTGCTGCCTTCAGGGGAACGGGACGTCAGAGTATCATCTTATATAAACTCCGTGCTGCAGCGTTATGAATCGGTCTTGTCGTGAACGTTATAGTCTATATTAAACGTTATCATTCATCTTTAATAAGTCTATGAACATAGCTGTCGAACATTTTTCATTCAACGATATGATTCTTTGATGATTTGATAACAGTAACGATAATAGGACTAATAATTATAACAATAATAAGATCTAATCATTAATATTCGGGGCAACTAGCCTACATCTTATTTGATGGGGGGGGCGGTAAGGGACCTGGATAATGGATAGGGGGGCGCTGGTCCCAAAAAGGGTGAGAACCACTGTTCTAGATGGATAGAACAGCTTCAGTCCCCCGTCTGACAGGAAGGTAAAGCAGGGAAAATATTCTAAATATACGATACACTTAAGAATTTTTAGGCGGGCCTTTTTTGAGGTGCACAACCCTTTTGCTGAGTGGCCCGTCTACAGCAGTATATTGCTTACTCCTGGATGCTTCTGCTGTAGGTTATACAGATTAGCGATAGACCGATTTTATCGGCCAGCCGATATATCGGGCCAATATTTGCGTTTTTACGTGTAGCGGCATTGGCCGATATGCAGCTGCTGCGTTTTTTCCCGGCATTATTTACAGACAGGCGTCCATAGGCAGCTCTGTGTTGCTGGAGATGCTGCAGTTCACGTGCAGACCATGCACTGCCCCCCCCCCCCACCACTAGCAGAGTGCTGGTGCTGGAAGCAGCATGGCTTAAATGTCTTAAATTACAAATCAAGCACTTTTTCAATGGCTACTTTTCAGGTTTATGGTTTTCTTAAAATGATTTAAATGTGTTGACAAAGGACATTATGTGATGACCTGATTATATCTGATGTCAGCAAGCAATGCCTCATCAAGGCTGTGCTGTAGATGCTGATGAAAGCCTTTCACCCTTGCAGTTAACCATATGCAGTGCATGCACACATAATTTGGGTGATATGAATGTAAGATGATTGCAGAAGTGACACTGATCTGTGTTTTGGTTATTATTTTTAAAGAAATGGCAGAGCAGATTCCAAAAACAAATCCAGCGTGGCAGAGTTTATATTGTTATGATGTAAATTGAGGGAGCAAAAGCAGTATCGGCTCCAAATATCAGCTCAAGAAAATCGGCAGCCCGTATCGGTCATCGGCTAAGGCTGATGGGACAAACATAAATAAAATAATCGTCATCGGCACTAACATCGTGTCGATCCCTAATACAGATTATGGATGAATACTTCCCACAACCCCAATTCAAAACATCCAAACGCTTTAAAAAAGGTATGAGCATGTGTGTGCGTTTGTGTGCAATTTTCATTTTTTAACTGTTTTAGACTTCCACTTTGTCATAAAATGTACACAACAGAACGAGGAGAAACCATCCAGAGTCAACAGGTTTAGTTTTTATTTTTCATTGTAATACTTGACAGTATCAATAGACCGTTTACCAGCAGTTGAACTCTGCATTTCAGGCTGTAACCGTTGAGAACTGGGGCCACTGTTTGACAACCTGATTGGCTACAGTGAGAAATGGGGAGGGGGAGGGGATAGGCGTTGCACGTTTTGGCCCATCAAGTCAAATTAAATGACAATAAGAAAATTAGGCAACAAAGATTAAGACATTTTGCTTTGGTGGTTCCTTTGGCAGACGTGCTTCTCTTTACTCTACCAATCAACCTGGATAATAAACAAGCACTTCATGAGCATATTCTCGCACAGTTTCTATTAATAAGTGCTAACACAAGTCAGTATTAATCTGAATATACCGCGATAAGGCAAATGTACACTAAACAGTTTGCTTTGACTCATTAAAAAATGAAATTAAAAAAGAAAAACCTGTTTGTCACCTTCCACCTCGAGCCGCGGCGAGGCGGAGAGAAGAGCTCAGGCAGGAAAGGATCAGGGTTGATTTGAGGGAATGACGAACAACAAGAGGTATTCTTTAACAGCCACAACAGAACCTGGTGTTTCAGCAGAGTGGTGATGAGAAAGAGGAGGGACGGTGGAGGACTGAACACACTGGTGTGGTAAGCGTAAACTAAGATGGTGATGACCGTTGAAATACAGGGCTAGATGTTTCTTTGATTGGTGTCTGTACTGAGTTTGAACAGCCTTCTGATGTCTATAAACTCCCAACATAAAGCTACTGACAGAAGCTTTGGGTCAATGCAGTTGTGTGGGGCAGATATTTTAGCTCAAAAGTCTTGCTTCAACCAGAAATGATTCAACACCAGCTGTTTGGTAGATTGACTTTGATCTCACCTGAGTAAAGCACAACAAGGTGTTGGTTCCAAACTTGGATCGACACAGGATGCAACTTGTGAAATACATTTCTTTAGCATTTGATATGGAAGCCTATTTAAAGGGGAACGAACAAACACAATAATGTCTCTCTGCATGTCTGAAAAGTTGACATTTGGAAGTCCAAAACGGCACCCAGAGTGCTACCTGGACAATCTCTCAAAGTGCTCCCAACCGCCAAACCCTGCTACACCTAAACACCAACACAGTTCTAGCCACACCTCCTCCTCCTCCTCCTCCGCTGGACAGGACACTCAGTAGCGATAGTGGTCCGGTTTGAAGGGCCCCTCGGTGGGCAGACCCAGGTACTTGGCCTGCTTGTCCGACAGCTTGGTCAGCTTCACCCCCAGTTTATCCAGGTGGGCTGCTGCCACCTGCTCATCCAACTATTGAGACGAGAGAGAAATGGCAGAGAGCAAAGTTCCTGTTAGATGAAACTGGTGTTAGCTAATTATCAATTGTATGGTATAAAGAAAAAGTGTAGCCCTAGTGTTCTGTTTATGATGTGAACACTAGGGCTACACTTTTTCTTTATACCATACAATTGGGGACATACTACTTCTTCATAACATTGCACCTTAAACTTTGACCCTCTTGCTCATATATGCTGCACAAAGGTTTGTGGGTCAGAATAGCCTAAAAATCATGCTGGCTTGCCTAATGCAAAATCTGACCAGGATGCAGTAGGACATCCTGGTATTTTTGGCATAATGTATTTAGGAGGTACTTGATCTTTTTCTGACATACTAAATGGTAAGGTATATGGGTATTGGAGGGTAGATGTCTATTCAGTGTTCAAGAGTTGTGACCAGAGGATTGGACGGATACATTTAAGTTAATCATTTAGTTGGTATGCATTCCCTTTGTTTTAAAGGTCTCATGTGGCGTTTGTCAGCATTTCACTTAAGCCTGAAAACCACCTTGAAAGGAATAAAGCGGTAACTCCTAGTTGTTGTTTCAGTAGTATAGAGAACGGTTGCGTCAAAGGCAGCTGGGTTCAGAAGGCGTGCAGGAATTTTGAGACATAAAAACAAATGGGAAGAGGGAACTGCTGGAGACTTATTTGGTGCTTAACCCTCTGGGGCTGTCAATGCCCTATACTTCTTATGTCATATTTAATATCTCTAGATCAGTGCAGTGTTTTTTTTGTTTTAGAAGCAGAGAGTTTTAACGATGTCTTCCTTGTGATCGTAGGCCATCCAGAAGCTTTGTAATCCAGCCTGGAACTATTGTTTTTGTACAACCAATCCATAACTATGAATCCATACCTCGCGTTGCATAATGTTTGATATCTCTACATCGCTTCAAGCTAGCATTAGTCTAATTGTTTAGCATGAAAGCTAACGCCTGGGCCCTGCTAAAGAGGGCTTCCGTGTGATCGTAGACCACCCAGAAGCTTTGTAATCCGCCCTGGAACTTTAGTGACTTTTCAGAGACTGGTAAATCCACCTAACTAAATTAGTTGCAACCTTACTCTGACATAACCAATCACGTCTCTCTAGAGATGGAGGATAAAGCTTTGGGACAGATGTTTTTATATATACACACACACACACAACATCAGACACTCAAAACATAACCAAGAAATAAAATCTAGTCTAGCATAAAAAAACACTACCTCTGACGACACCAACTGCATATTGTTTTCATCATTTCAAAACTACCCTTCACTTATCGCAATTGCTGGAGGTCTTGGATAATTATCAGGGATGTAAATTAATTCTGAAAGACTCTGCAACATGACTGGCCCCACGTTTTCAGACATATTTTAATGGCTCAACAAATGGAAAGAAGAGACCAGTCTGGCTCCTTCAAGCAGGATAACAGTTTGGGTTTTGGTGCAGGGTGTAAATAAATGGCATCACTAACATTTCATTCTGCAGACTAGAGGTGGATATTAACGGCCAAGATCTGTTGTAATGCTAAGTGATGCATATAATACACTGTATTATCATAGTGTGGCTTCTGACCTTCTTGGGCAAGAAGTAGACTCCAAGGGGGTATTTGGCGGTGTTCGTCCACAGCTCGATCTGAGCCAGAACCTACAGGAAAGGACATATGTTGAGACGGTTTAATAAAGCAGATTAGATGAAGCTGTAGGGTCAGTAGGTTAGTATAGCCTGGCCTTAAATTTAAATCTTGTTACAATCAGGTTGCTCAGTCACGACTTCCACTTTTTACTGCATGTAATAAAGCGCAACTCACTTTTTGTAAATGTACCCAAGGCAAACTTTAGTTTAAAAGCATATTTAGGACGGAATCACCACTTTTAAGATTGACCGTATTCTTGTTTTTGGGTCAAATGGCCTTTTGAATGGTAGAGCTAGGGACACTTTGATGCTAGCCTCAAAATATCTATTTTTAAACCACTAAGAAGGCTCGACACAACATGAGACTTTGGTCCAAGTATCACCAGGAGCTCTACACCTTAACTCCACCGGTGACCAAGATATACTATAACCAGGAGCTCTACACCTTAACTCCACCGGTGACCAAGATATACTATAACCAGGAGCTCTACACCTTAACTCCACCGGTGACCAAGATATACTATAACCAGGAGCTCTACACCTTAACTCCACCGGTGACCAAGATATACTATAACCAGGAGCTCTACACCTTAACTCCACCGGTGACCAAGATATACTATCACCAGGAGCTCTACACCTTAACCAAAGCTTTGACAACATTGGTAGTGTACCCAGAGTTTACTAAAAAACCAAGAGCTACAGTGAGTTGTTAAAACCTTTTAGTAAACTCTGAACACAACCAATGTTGTCAATGCTTTGGTTAAGGTGTAGAGCTCCTGGTGATAGTATATCTTGGTCACCGGTGGAGTTAAGGTGTAGAGCTCCTGGTTATAGTATATCTTGGTCACCGGTGGAGTTAAGGTGTAGAGCTCCTGGTTATAGTATATCTTGGTCACCGTGGAGTTAAGTGTAGAGCTCCTGGTTATAGTATATCTTGGTCACCGGTGGAGTTAGGTGTAGAGCTCCGGTGATAGTATATCTTGGTCACCGTGGAGTTAAGGTGTAGAGCTCCTGTTATAGTATATCTTGGTCACCGGTGGAGTTAAGGTGTAGAGCTCCTGGTTATAGTATATCTTGGTCACCGGTGGAGTTAAGGTGTAGAGCTCCTGGTTATAGTATATCTTGGTCACCGGTGGAGTTAAGGTGTAGAGCTCCTGGTTATAGTATATCTTGGTCACCGGTGGAGTTAAGGTGTAGAGCTCCTGGTGATACTTGGAGCAAAGTCTCATGTTGTGTCGAGCCTTCTTAGTGGTTTAAAAATAGATATTTTGAGGCTAGCATCAAAGTGTCCCTAGCTCTCCCATTCAAAAGGCCATTTGACCCAAAAACGAGAATACGGTAAATCTTAAAAGTGGCGATTCCGTCCTAAATATGCTTTTAAATGAAAGTTTGACTCGGGTACATTCACAAAAAGACCCTAGGTTGCATTTTGGCGAGAGTTACGCTTTAACAGCCGTCTTTTCCCTTCTCTGGGTCACACAAACTCAAAGTACCTGATTGGTGAAGGAGTTGCTCATGACGAAGGATGGGTGTCCCATGGCACAGCCCAGGTTGACCAGTCTGCCCTCGGCCAGGACGATGACGTGACGACCGTTCTTCAAACGAAAGCGATCGACCTGAGGAGAAGGAGAAGGATTACTGCTTCTGTGGCCGTTAGGATACAGAAATCCGACTGATGTTGGAGAGGCAAGCATCGAGCAACCACAAATACAGAAGAGAGAAAACCAAGAGAAGGGATGCCGAAGAAGTCTAGGTTTTCCTACCTGAGGCTTAATGTTGACTTTCTCTGCAGCGTTTTTGTTGAGCCAGTTCATGTCGATCTCACAGTCAAAGTGTCCGATGTTACAGACGATGGCATCGTCCTTCATGTTCTCAAAGTGACTGAATGTATCACACACACAGAATAATTACTATGCTGCTTGTTATTGTGCAAAAGTAGACATTTTTATGTAATTCAATAAGGCTCGGGATAATTCAAGCGTACAAATTAGGGATGCACCGAATGCAAATTTCTCTGCCGATACTGATGTGTAGAATTGTCATTTGGACGATTTCGATGCTCGTTTTCTTTTGCGCCAGGTAAACAAATCTCATTTACAAAATAAATATTGAAACAACTTCACACTAACCGAATGAGCAGAAATTCCCCACCATTAGGGAGTGTACCTGAAGGCACCATAGAGTCACATTGGAGCCCACGTTTTGTTGTTTGTTTACATAACTCACAGGAAAGGCAAAATGTTGCCACACCGGAGACTTCAGGGAAGCAGGAGGATTTTCTGTTTCTCCGTCATCTCGGACTCCGGCAGTGGCCACGGTGTCTAGAATAGTCAACCTGCAGGCTACTGGTAAGCTAACGTTACGCTGTGTCTTTAGCTGCATGCTACCAGCCGGTAAGCTACGCTGTCCGCGGGGATTTCACCTTTTCGAATGCCGTGGTTAACAGGGTCTGAGTCGTTCTGTCGGCATGTGCTCTTGGCCTCCAGGTCATCGCTCCGATTTGTATTAGTTTGAAATGTCACAGGAAAAAAAAAAAACATTTAAGGGCTTTTCTGCCTTTAAAATTGACAGGACAGCTAGGAGGGAGGGAGGGAGGGAGGGAGGGAGGGAGGGGGAGAGAGAGAGAGAGAGAGAGCATGCAGGAAATCACAGGTCGGATTCAAACCCTGGACCTCTGTGTCGAAGCATAAACCTCTCAGTGTATGTGCGCCTGCTCTACCCACTGAGCCAACCCGGCCACACAGGAACATTTTTTGAAGCTGGGTAGGGTACTGTTGTATGAGTCAGACCAATTAACGCAACATTAAAGCAGCGCAAAATAGATAAACATCGGCTACTGCCACCTTATCTGACTTTGACAGTAAATAGTAGGGGTGTGCAAAAAAAAAAAAAAAATCGATTCACATTCGAATTGCGATTCAAGCTCTAATGATTCAAAATAGAGTCACAGAATTCCAAAAATGTATTCATATTTTTAAATAAAAAAAAAAAAAATACTGCAATCACATGGGAAAAGTAACTACATTTACAGACTGAGTTGTGTTTGAATAGAAAATCGTCTCGAGCCTGAAAATCGATATCGAATCGTGACATTTTCTGAATCGTGCACCCCTAGTGAATAGGGCATGGGTTATGCATTGATGCATCCCTAATACAAATGAGAACTTTTCAGCCCAAGGTGGTCAAACGTACTGTCCCAGGATGATGTCCTCACATCCAGTGGTGGTGACGAAGATGTTTCCTTCCTTAGAAGCCTCGTCCATGGTGGTCACCTCATAACCTGCAGAGCAACAGGGAACAGGCCTTTATCTTGTTGACCGTCTCAGGAATAGATTGTTCAATTCTTAAATAAATAATGGGTGGTGTGTTGAAGGCAGAACCCCGCTTTTCTAATTTACTATACAATTATTTATTTTTTTATTTAATGACTTCTGCAGTTCTGATGTTTGGTACAATCTTGTCAGCTCCAACAGTTGAGGCAAGATTTCCGCCTACAGGAAATCATTCCTACCACAGGCAATTCAACTTTTTAACATTTCATCACTGAGTGTGAGATAAGACTCAGACATCACAACTGCACTGAATGCACCTTGCACAACAGGTTAATCTACATCCTATCATTACTAGTCAAACAGTTGTACATTTTTACTCCCCAACTTGCACATTAAGTTTATATATATCTAGTTTATCTATATCTATTGAAACAGTTGTACATTTTATTTCCAAATTGTATATTTCAAAAATATTGCTTGTGTAGTATTCTATTATTTCATGTATATTGTTTCCTATTATTTAATGTTTACTCTGTATGTGTGCTGTGTCTGATATTTTTGCTGCTGCAACACTGTTATTTCCCATTTTTTGGGATCAATATCCATCCATCCGAATCTTAACTCCCAAGGTAACGACTATCCATAGTTAACTCAGTATTTTCTGCACAGCTGTGCCCTCTCTCATGTTTAAAATCAGTGTTCATGGACATCCATCCATCTATCAATATTATATCGATATCGTGATATGAGACTAGATATAGTCTTAGATTTTGGATATTGTAATATCGTGATATGACATAAGAGTTGTCTTCTCCTGGTTTTAAAGGCTGCATTACAGTAAAGTGACGTCATTGTCTGAACTTACCAGACTGTTCTAGCTGTTCTATTATTTACCTTTACCCACTAGTCATTATATCCACGTTATGATTATTTATCAAACATCTCATTGTTTAAATATTTTGTGAAAGCATCAATAGTCAACACTACAATATCGTTGCAGTATCGATAGAGGTATTTGGTAAAAAATATCGTGATATTTGATTTTCTCCATATCACCCAGCCCTATATCCATCCATCCATCCATCCATTGTTCTGGCCATCGTCCACTACCTTCCATGGCGGCCTGCAGGGCGTTGATGGGGTCGATCTCGGTGACGATGACGCGAGCTCCGAACCCACGCAGAGCCTGAACGCAGCCTTTACCCACGTCACCATAGCCCGCCACCACGGCGACTTTACCGGCAATCATCACATCTGTGGCTCGCTTGATACCGTCGATCAGGCTCTCCCTGCAGCCGTACAGGTTGTCAAACTTACTCTGCAGGGAGAGAGAGACGGAAAATATATTACATATTAGTATACATGAGGTCAAGAGTTCCCACTGAGGGCCTGTATCAGATTCATAGGTTTTTCCGTAAGTCGGAGCATTCTCATGACCTCTAGTTCATATGGATATTTTTATTGGACTTTAATATTTGTATCCCTTATAAGACAATCCACAAATGTGCACCATGATCCACATATTTCATGAACCACATACTGTACATGCATTTGGTTTTATTTGTGTGTGCGTAAAGTCATACCACAAAAATACAGAGTGACTTTCAATTACGCAAAGTCCACTAAAAACTTGTAACTGAACTAAAAAAAGTTCAGAGCCATTCAGTTTTGCTGTATAATTATTGTACTGTAAGCATTTTAATCAATACAAATGCCTGAGATTTAGGTTTTCTAGAAGCCAATCTGCATCTTACATGAAGGATACAAGACATACTGATATTAAAATATAACCACCTGTGAAGTCACATTTTACAGACACTCACGTCATTCAACAAACCTGCTTAAAAAGGTGGTATTAAAAAACACGATTCCTTTATGAATGCATGGTTACACATGATTCTTAGATATTTGTGTCCACCATCTAACTCACACTACAGGATGCAGCTGAAGAGGATTAAAGGTTGAGGCCGTTTACCTTTGTGACGGAGTCGTTGACGTTAATGGCGGGCACTTTCAGCTCGCCCTTTTTCAACATCTTGTACAGGTTGTGGACACCGGTAGTAGTCTCCTCTGACAGGCCCCGGATACCTGATGGCAAGGTCACATGATTACTGAAAACATAATTACACAGTTCTCCTCAACAGGGAAAGAAATGGTCTCAATAGTGAGCATGGCTAGTAAGACACATGGCTACTAAGTGTACTAATAACTGTGCATAAAACACAGAGTTCATTGACATGCATTTATTTAAGAGAAAAAGTCAAATATTTTGACTTTATTGCATGACTCATGTACTATAGTCTTCTCACTTACATTTTGGGCCTCATAAAGCCCCCCAAAAAGTATGTCAAAAAAGTTCCTCAGCCAGTGACGAATACGTTGAATAAAGCGTCAAAAAAGTTGGAAAAAGGCTGAAAAAAAGCGTCAAAATTGTTTCAAAAAGTGACAAAAACATCAGAAAATGACAAATTTCCTAAAAAGTGGCAACACATTGAGTAAAGTGTCAAAAACTTTAAAACAAAGTGCCTAAAGCATTGAAAAAAGTGCATAAACCGCCGGAAAAGGTGTCAAAAATGTGAAAAAAAAAAAAAAAAAAAAAGTAATTGTGAATCTAAATTGAAATGTGGGCCAGACCAAAAACCTGCGAGGGACCGGATTTGGCCCTCGGGCCTCGAGTTTGACACATGTGTTTTAATGCAACAGATGGTATAGGTCAGGGGTGGCCAACCAGTTCATCATAAAGAGCCACAAAAAAACCTGTACCATAGCAAAAAGCCACACAACACATGCACGTCCACACTACAACAGCGTCTTCCAGATCTGATGACAGTCATAATACATAGCAGTTTTCATAGTTTTTTTTTCCCTTACTTAGATTGACTCAATGGGAAATCTGACAGTCTTTGTTATCCACAATCCTTTTCAGGTCTTGCTAGAACTCGGTTGTGCCACTCGAAGAGACTCTTTCACTCGTTTGTCACTAGAGGGGCTTTCAAACAATCTGATTCAGCAGTGAAAGGGTTAATGAGGAAGGTGATCTGTGGCAGCTTTTTTTCCCTCGGGTTGCAGAATTTGTCCTCAAAACTCTGCTGCATTATTTTTTATTTTAAAATAATTGGCAAATGTATTGGCAAGTGCATTCCATTTTTTTTGTACTTATCTGAAATGTTTCAAAAAGTTAAAAAAAGAATAAAAATAAATCCACCAATAACACAGCCCCCAGCCACACAGTAAGAGCCTCAAAGGAGGAGGCAAACAGCCGCATACGGCTCAAGAGCCACAGGTTCGCCACCCCTGGTATAGGTGCTGTTTAGTGTCCCAAATTCCCTATGGACATGGGTTAGGGTTAGAATCAGTCATAATCCCACAGATGGTAGCTTTGGGACACTCAGTTTTTGGAAAATAATTTGGGACACTAAAGTGCACGTATACCAACAGATTGTGCATTATCATAGTCTGACAGCTCTATGGTGGTTATGTTCTTAATCACAGTAATTTAAGAACAAGCTTTATGCATCTAAATACAAATACACAATGTGTGTTGTAACTGTTGGTGGAGAGAATCACTCCGAGTCCTCCGTGTGTTTCTGAGTCTCAGTGCAGACCACCACCGTCTCTCTCTGCCGCCTTGTGACACAGCTGCAACACGACAGTTGGGCTGCAACGCCTCAAGGGGCATTAAGTCAAACATGTATACACAAATAAGAGGAAACAGCTCCAAGATAGAGAACTAACAAATCTTGGAAACTCTTAAAATACAAACAAATAAGGTTATGCACTGTATGAAAATATATCTGCTAGGAATTCAAAATGTTGTAACACGAATGAAGAAGTTTCCCTGTGGACCAGCTGGTGTCAGACCACTGCTGCCATCTAGTGTCCAAAACTCTACAGCTTAAACATTTAATTGAAATGTTACAGAGTGGGAAAATCATCACCAGCTACTGAATGCTTGGAACTTCTTTTGGTCAAAATAAGTTTCCTGCAGCAGCTATTTTGGAACAGAAAAGGACCCCAAAATGATGTCTGGTGGACTACCAAACTGAGTTGACTGGTGGTGAAATAGTGAAACCTAACCTGAACTAAGATCCTGTGACATCTGAGATCTGCTCCAGGCCAGGCATCCCTAAACCCTTAAACATGTCAGCGATGAACGGCGAGATCCAGCCAATCCAACTTCATTTGTAAAGCACATTTAAAAACAACCAGGCTGACCAAAGTGCTGGACATTGACATGATTTCGGACAGATTCTAAACACACGAGTAACAAAAACGAACATTTAAAAACAAGTAAACTGGAAAATGAAAAAATGCAGAATACAACTCTCAAGCAGGTTTAAAGGCCAATGAATAAAAGTGAGTTTTAAAGCGTAACTCTCGCCAAAATGCAACCTAGCGTCTTTTTGTGAATGTACTAGAGATGTTTCCGATACCAGTATCGGCTCCGATACCGCCTAAAACGCTGGTATCGGTATCAGGAAGTACTGGAGTTAATGCACCGATCTGATACCACGTAATAAATCTTTTTGTGAATGTACCCGAGTCAAATTTTCGTTTAAAAGCACATTTAGGACGGAAGCGTCACTTTTAATATTTCGGCAGTCAAAACCAGTCGATATCAAAACAAGTAGCCACAGATTTAGGATATCCCGTAGTCACCGGTGGAGTTAAGGTGTAGAGCTCCTGGTTATAGTATATCTTGGTCACCGGTGGAGTTAAGGTGTAGAGCTCCTGGTGATACTTGGAGCAAAGTCTCATGTTGTGTCGAGCCTTCTTAGTGGTTTAAAAATAGATATTTTGAGGCTAGCATCAAAGAGTCCCTAGCTCTCCCATTCAAAAGGCCATTTGACTGAAAAACGAGAATATGGTCAATCTTAAAAGTGGTGTTTCTGTCCTAAATATGCTTTTAAACTAAAGTTTGACTCGGGTACATTCACAAAAAGACCCTAGGTTGCATTTTGGCGAGAGTTACGCTTTAAGTCGTGATTTATAAATGTGAAGGCTGGGGGTCAATCTGACATGCAGAGGTAGGTCATTCCTCAGCCTCGGGGCCACGACTGAAAATGCTCCGTCTGCCCTATTATTGAGCTGCGTTCTAGGGACAACAAGGAGGAGCTGGTCAGCTGACCTTAATGACCTCAGAGGAGGGTGCAGCTTCAGTAGTTCAGCGATATAAGCTGGGGCTTGACCATAAATTAACCATGCATGCAGTTATCAATGAGACTTTAAAGTGCTCATATTATCATTTTCAGGTTCATAATTGTATTTTGAGGTTGTACCAGAATAGGTTTACATGGTTTAATTTTCAGAAAACACCATATTTATTGGTTGTACTGCACATTGCTGCAGCTCCTCTTTTCACCCTGTGTTCAGGTCTCTGTTTTAGCTACAGAGTGAGACCTCTCACTGCTGTAACATCTTTGTTAGCTAGGTAAGACCACATGCTCAGTAGCTAGGTAAGATCACATGATCAGTAGCTAGGTAAGATCACATGATCAGTAGCTAGGTAAGATCACATGATCAGTAGCTAGGTAAGGACTACATGAGCTAGCTAGCTGTTTCTCCAACTTCAGTAGTACAAGGCAGGATTAGCCGGGAGACTTCTTCTAAACGAGGGCACACTTCCAACTTTGTGTGGAATACCTGCAGAACAGGGACATGGAAGTAGTTCTAAACAATTTATTTTGTAGATTAGGGTGAACTAGTGTGTGTTGTAGCAGTGGTTGCCATTGAGAACGAGCTAGCATGCTAACCGTTAGCCTCCTAGCCCCCTCGTCTCGGCTAGTGACGTAGAAAGCCGTGCAGATTTTGACCAGCTCACCCAGAGACTGAAGGCAGGACACATTCAGAAACCATATCTCACTCTAAACAGCATGGATGGTTTTTCCAAGTTTGTATGAAGCACCAGAGACACAAAATAACTCCCCAAATCCCAGAAAAAAATTTTCTTCAATAATATGGGCACTTTAAGCCTTTTTCTAAACCCTACTTAAACTAGCAAACGGGAGAAAATCAACAGCGACCTCATGATAATAAAACCGTGTGTGTAAGCAAACCAACCTGCCAGCAGTTTGGGATACTTCTGGTGGACCATGTTGGTGAGGTCCCCTCCATCGTCCAGGATCATGTTGAGGGGCTGGCCGTCCTTGAAGTACAGAGTCTGTTCGATGCACCACACGTACTCCTCATCGGTCTCACCTTTCCATGCATACACTACACAAAGAGAGGGACAGATTTACTTATGTGCCTTCTTTCTGAGACCCAGGTGAGAATAGTCCCAACCACTGGCAGTACTTCTGAATTGTTGGTGGAGAGAATCACTCCGAGTCCTCCGTGTGTTTCTGAGTCTCAGTGCAGACCACCACCGTCTCTCTCTGCCGCCTTGTGACACAGCTGCAACACGACAGTTGGGCTGCAACGCCTCAAGGGGCATTAAGTCAAACATGTATACACAAATAAGAGGAAACAGCTCCAAGATAGAGAACTAACAAATCTTGGAAACTCTTAAAATACAAACAAATAAGGTTATGCACTGTATGAAAATATATCTGCTAGGAATTCAAAATGTTGTAACACGAATGAAGAAGTTTCCCTGTGGACCAGCTGGTGTCAGACCACTGCTGCCATCTAGTGTCCAAAACTCTACAGCTTAAACATTTAATTGAAATGTTACAGAGTGGGAAAATCATCATAACTAAAACTCAAAACAGTATTTGTAAAACCAAAGCCCAGATTTGTATCAAGGCTTAAGTGTATGCAGAGAGGTGTTTGGTGTGTTTTGCCCCCAACGGCTCCTTCCACGCAGCGCGGCAATGGTTATGTTTAGGGTTAGCTGCCTGTAAGGAGTCGTTGGAGGCAAAAAACACCATTGAGCATGTAGGGATGTCACAAGAACCCGTACTTCGGTACCAAAATTCTGAAAGCGTGCCAGTTCTCATTTTTCCACAGTACCGTAGGTAATGGGGAATGCAATCCTTACGGACCTGACGGGGGCAGTATATACGCCTAACGCTAAAAACGTTCTAGTTCATTCAGCTTCTGGCTTTACCGTACATCTACCACTTCACCTGGACTTTTCCGTACATCTACCACTTCACCTGGACTTTTCCATACATCTACCACTTCACCTGGAACTCCCAAACCGCAAGTGAGTCTAGTTCTCTCTGCTGTTGTCCATCACAACCCAACGTGTGCTCTGATAGCGTGTGTTTTAACGGACCTCTATAACATCAGTTCACTTTAACCAGCCAACATTTGATGAACGTGTACAGCAGTGCACGTAGAAGTGCCAGATTGAAGCCCAAACTGGGACACCAACATGCAAATTGACCTGGTACAACACTATGCTGGCTACGTCTGTGACAACACTAGAGATTTTAGGTAATTTTAATCAAGAGCTCGACCCACACCGAATCACCTCAACAATAAGAAAGCAGCTCAATCTCAATAATCTCAACTCTCTCTCCCTCTCCCTCATTGGCTTATTTGTTTAAAGTATTTTAATATTTAAAATATCTTGGCCTATAATTCAAAGTGTGTTTATTATGCTTTATATGAATGAAGAAACCAAAATAACAAAGACTAGGCCTAACTGACCCAAACACAGATAGGTAGTGATTGTTTTATCTCATAGAAAAAGTTTAACTGGCGTAAAATAAAATGGAGGAGGATTTTTTTTTTAATCTGAAATGCTCTTTTTATTTCCTAGCCATTGAAAAATCACCGCACCAAATCACAGCATCTGGAAGCTTCAGATATTTCATGTGTGTAAATTCAGGTAATTAAGACCAGTTTCTATTGAATCCCATGGGCTGATTTAATATAATCCAAATATAATCCTACCAATTTGTTGATCAAATGAAAACAGAAAGACTTTACTGCCACGCAGCACCAACTGCAGACTTACTTTTATAGTTTCCTCGTTAACACAAAAAGCACATTTTAGATTTAACTACTCTGGAGACTGCTTCTAAAAGGCTGAGAGAAACACCAGCTTGGTGTGGAGAACGCCAAAAGGGAGAGAAAAAGATAATTAGAGCTGCAACGATGAATCGATTAATCAATTAGTGGTCAACTATTAAATTAATCGCCAACTATTTTGATAATCGATTAAACGTTTGAGTCATTTTTTTATTAAAACTTGTTAAATGTGAAGATCTTCTAGTATCTTCTCTCCTCTGGGACAGTAAACTGAAGATCTTCTAGTATCTTCTCTCCTCTGGGACAGTTAACTGAAGATCTTCTAGTATCTTCTCTCCTCTGGGACAGTTAACTGAAGATCTTCTAGTATCTTCTCTCCTCTGACAGTAAACTGAAGATCTTCTAGTATCTTCTCTCCTCTGACAGTAAACTGAAGATCTTCTAGTTTCTTCTCTCCTCTGACAGTAAACTGAAGATCTTCTAGTATCTTCTCTCCTCGGACAGTTAACTGAAGATCTTCTAGTTTCTTCTCTCCTCGGACAGTTAACTGAAGATCTTCTAGTTTCTTCTCTCCTCGGACAGTTAACTGAAGATCTTCTAGTATCTTCTCTCCTCGGACAGTTAACTGAAGATCTTCTAGTATCTTCTCTCCTCGGACAGTTAACTGAAGATCTTCTAGTTTCTTCTCTCCTCTGACAGTTAACTGAAGATCTTCTAGTATCTTCTCTCCTCTGACAGTTAACTGAAGATCTTCTAGTATCTTCTCTCCTCGGACAGTTAACTGAAGATCTTCTAGTTTCTTCTCTCCTCTGACAGTTAACTGAAGATCTTCTAGTATCTTCTCTCCTCTGGGACAGTTAACTGAAGATCTTCTAGTTTCTTCTCTCCTCTGACAGTTAACTGAAGATCTTCTAGTATCTTCTCTCCTCGGACAGTTAACTGAAGATCTTCTAGTTTCTTCTCTCCTCTGACAGTTAACTGAAGATCTTCTAGTATCTCTGATCCACATTTTTCACCATGTTTTGACATTTTTATAGATCAAACAACTAATCGATTAATCGAGAAAATAATCAACAGATTAATCGACTATGAAAATAATCGTTAGTTGCAGCCCTAAAGATAATTCAGATTATAGCCAGTACGGTGCGGACATATTCTCGCAATGGTCACAATTCCAGACAGCTTCATGCATGTAGTTGGAAAGGAAACTTAACCCTTGTGTTGTCTTCCGGTCCAGCATGAAAAAAAAGAAATGTTTAAGTTTTTTTTCCAACATTTTTGTCACTTTTTTCAACATTTTTATGGCTTTTTCGCAGACGTTTTTGTGACTTTTTCAATGTTTTGGGCACTTTTTGACGTTTTGGGTGCTTCTTTCAGTGTTCAGAAGTGTCAAAAACACTGAAAGAAGACCTACAACCTTTAGGAAAAGAGCCCAAAAACGTCAAAAAGTGCCCAAAACATTGAAAAAGTCATAAAAAGTCAGGGAAAAAGCCATAAAAATGTTGAAAAATGTTGTTTTTCCTACTGTTAAGTCTTTGTGTTTTTTTTTTTTTTTTTTACATTTTCAGCGTTTATTTCGACGTCCCATATTTGCGGTTATAAAAATAAATAAATTTGAAAATGGGTCAAATTTAACCAGAGGACAACATGAGGGTTAAGGAAAGTATTTTCTTGCCAAGAGAGATTGAAACTCCTAATACACAGCTGGTTGACCAGGTGATTAGACACCGTATACACAGAGGTGGCGTGCGTTACCTGGAACGCCAGTCTTGGCGATGGCAGAAGCAGCGTGATCCTGAGTGGAGAAGATGTTGCAGCTCGACCACTGAACCTGAGGAGGAAGAGAGAGAGTCAGGAGGGGGAGGAAGACTGAGCCTGAGGAGGAAGAGAGAGAGTCAGGAGGGGGAGGAAGAGAGCCTGAGGAGGAAGAGAGAGAGTCAGGAGGGGGAGGAAGACTGAACCTGAGGAGGAAGAGAGAGAGTCAGGAGGGGGAGGAAGAGAGAGAGTCAGGAGGGGGAGGAAGAGAGCGAGAGTCAGGAGGGGGAGGAAGAGAGAGAGTCAGGAGGGGGAGGAAGACTGAACCTGAGGAGGAAGAGAGAGAGTCAGGAGGGGGAGGAAGAGAGCGAGTCAGGAGGGGGAGGAAGAGAGAGAGTCAGGAGGGGGAGGAAGACTGAACCTGAGGAGGAAGAGAGAGAGTCAGGAGGGGGAGGAAGAGAGAGAGTCAGGAGGGGGAGGAAGACTGAACCTGAGGAGGAAGAGAGAGAGTCAGGAGGGGGAGGAAGAGAGAGAGTCAGGAGGGGGAGGAAGAGAGAGAGAGAGAGTCAGGAGGGGGAGGAAGAGAGAGAGAGTCAGGAGGGGGAGGAAGAGAGAGAGAGTCAGGAGGGGGAGGAAGAGAGAGTCAGGAGAGAGAGAGAGTCAGGAGGGGGAGGAAGAGAGAGAGTCAGGAGGGGGAGGAAGAGAGAGAGAGTCAGGAGGGGGAGGAAGAGAGAGAGAGAGTCAGGAGGGGGAGGAAGAGAGAGAGAGAGTCAGGAGGGGGAGGAAGAGAGAGAGAGTCAGGAGGGGGAGGAAGAGAGAGAGAGTCAGGAGGGGGAGGAAGAGAGAGAGTCAGGAGGGGGAGGAAGAGAGAGAGTCAGGAGGGGGAGGAAGAGAGAGAGTCAGGAGGGGGAGGAAGAGAGAGAGTCAGGAGGGGGAGGAAGAGAGAGAGAGTCAGGAGGGGGAGGAAGAGAGAGAGTCAGGAGGGGGAGGAAGAGAGAGAGTCAGGAGGGGGGAGGAAGAGAGAGAGTCAGGAGGGGGGAGGAAGAGAGAGAGTCAGGAGGGGGAGGAAGACTGAACTCAGTGAGCATCTGAACTACCTTTCATCATTTGACTGAATGTGTTCTTGTGTATTAATTTCCTAATCTTCTATAATCTACTAGTAATTAGAGCCTGGCCGATATTAGGCATTTTCCAAACTATCGGTATTTGCATTTATAACGGCCGATGAATAAATATTAAAAAAATGAAAGAGAAACGGACGAAACCCCCTTCAACCGTGTTCTGAGTGTTGGCGTTGCAGAGTTTGTCCACCAGAGGGCGCTCTACAACATCCCTGTCGGTTTGTATTTTTATACATTTTATTTATCAGAACTTTAATATATTTTGATGTTCCCGTTGTGGTAATAAAACAAATTTATTTTTAAACTGCATTAATATATTAATTAATTGAATTAATTTAGTGAGGGAAATCTGTTTTGTTATGAGTTTATGGATTTTTTTTTTTTTTTTTTTTTTAATATATAAATCGGAATATCGGATTTTTAAATCACCAAATATTTGTATTGATATCGGCCTTAAAAGTCCTTTATTAGTCGGGCTCTACTAGTAATAGAATTAATTTATGAGGCAGTGAATTGAAGCTATGATAGAAGCTCATTTGACAACCATCCAATGGTTCAGCGTATTTACATGAACTCAGGTAACCTGGTCCCTGATGGATTTCAGCAGTAACTGGAGGTTATGAAGAACTGTGGCCAGGTCTGACAGGCCCATGTGTCTCAGTGGGTAATCTAACAACCTCACGGCTGAAGGACACCTTTTGTGTTGTAACTGTCGGTGGAGGGAATCACTCCGAGTCCTCCGTGTGTTTCTGAGTCTCAGTGCAGACCACCACCGTCTCTCTCTGCCGCCTTGTGACACAGCTGCAACACGACAGTTGGGCTGCAACGCCTCAAGGGGCATTAAGTCAAACAACATACCATAATGGGAGCAATAATTAGGGCTGGGTGATCTGGGGAAAATCAAATATCACGATATTTTTGACCAAATACCTCGATAGCGATACCGCAACAATATTGTAGTGTTGACTATTGATGCTTTCACAAAACATTTACACAATGAGATGTTTGATAACTAATCATCAGTAATGTGGATATAATGACTAGTGGGTAGAGGCAAATAATAGAGCAGCTAGAAGTTAATGGTAAGTTCAGACAATGACGTCACTTTACTGTAATGCAGCCTTTAAAACCACGAAAAGACTAAACTTATGCCATATTACCATATCCAAAATCTAAGACGATATCTAGTCTAATATCACGATCGATATAATATCCATATACTGCCCAGCTCTAGCAATAATAATATTTGGTGAGAAACAGCTTGTCATTCATCGTAACTAAAACTCCTCTTAAAAACAGTATTTGTAAAACCTTAGCCCAGATTTGTATCAAGGCTTAACCGTGGATTTCCACAGGATGCAGAACGTCTGCAGACCGGCTCCGCTGAGGAACGGCTGCGTGCTCCGCCGTCCGTCAATACCCACCAGGTCTGGATTTGTTGCGTAACGGCTGCGGCCAACCGACCACGAGATCTCGCGAGTTCACGTATGTTCGCGCGATATAACAGGATGTAGTTTCTATAAACAGAACCACAAAACCACCACCAGTTAGTTTCCATCCAGAGGAGTAGAGGGGAAACTACTCTGAGCTGTGTTTTCAAGGTGTAGTGCAGGAGATATGATCCGCCGTGAGCACGCTGGATTTTACTTTGAAAAGTAACCGGATGTTTATTTTGTTTCTGTGCTCGACTTCCTGTCCCCACTATCTGCCGTGTGCTGAATTGCTGCGGAGCTCTCCGGCGTCCGGCAACAACAGAAGCTCTGGTATCTGCTCCGGAGGGCTGGGACCGCCGGAGCTGGGACGGAGTCGGGACGCAGACGTTCTGCAGTCAGTGGAAATACACACACTGACTTTAATGGAAACCTAATGACTCCGTCGACGTTCCGGAGACGTTCCGCATCCAGTGGAAATTGCCGGTAAGTGTATGTAGGGATGTCACGAGAACCGGTTCTTCGGTAGCAAAGTATCGAGTATTGTGTACTTTTGTTGGTATCAGTACCGAATACTAGATTTTTGGTATCATGACATCCCTAAGTGTATGTGCTTTGCCCCATTTTATGAAGTTAAAATTACCAGAGACCATCTGGATGAGTGTTCACTCTGCGTTAACGTCATGATAATTATAATAAATTATCAAAATCTTTCAATTACAGATTTATGGAAGCAGAAATTAATAAACTGCCATTACATTGTGAACACACATACTCTATACAATCTCCAAAAAGAAATGGTCCAAAAAAAGTAAATCTAAATGCTGTACAGAAGCATGTAAAAGTTGGTTTCAAAGCCATCAGGTTTCTCCCAATAAACTAGGCACCGATCATTTGAAATTGATCTCTCAGCTGAGGCTTGAAGGAAATCGTCAAATGCTGTCCAGAGGCATGCAACAGTGGGTTTTACAGTCCGTTTCCTCCCAGTAACCTAGGTACTGGAAAGTAAAATTCACGCCGAGCGGAGTGTACACACTGATAACGGAGAGAGCAGTTATTTATTCTGTTGGTTGTCAGAGTGCTGGTTCCCGCAGCATGAAACCAGTCCTGGTCAGACAGACCAAAACATGATAACAGAACACACCAATCATGAACACACCGGCCTTGAGGCAGAGAGAAAATCCCATTTACTGAGTCACTGAGTCTCTCTCTCTCTCTCCCTCTCCCTCCCTCCCTCCCTCTCCTGCTGTAGTGCAGTTTAGCAAGGTAGAAGATAACAGAAGTTATACTGGGCAGCTCCTGCTATGAAATCATCAGCAAAGTAAAACCAAACCGCTCTCTTCTCTGATGAAAGTCGATTTAACCAACATATACACTTCTATGAAAAAGTTTAACTGGACTTGAAAATGTATCACGTTGCCCTGGTAGAAACCATAGACTGTTAATATTAATGGACAAAACATCCAATGGGTGACGTCACATATGCTCTGTCAATTTAAGGTCCCGTGACATGGTGCTCTTTGGATGCTTTTATATAGACCTTAGTGGTCCCCTAATACTGTATCTGAAGTCTCTTTATATAGACCTTAGTGGTCCCCTAATACTGTATCTGAAGTCTCTTTATATAGACCTTAGTGGTCCTCTAATACTGTATCTGAAGTCTCTTTATATAGACCTTAGTGGTCCCCTAATACTGTATCTGAAGTCTCTTTATATAGACCTTAGTGGTCCCCTAATACTGTATCTGAAGTCTCTTTATATAGGCCTTAGTGGTCCTCTAATACTGTATCTGAAGTCTCTTTATATAGACCTTAGTGGTCCTCTAATACTGTATCTGAAGTCTCTTTATATAGACCTTAGTGGTCCCCTAATACTGTATCTGAAGTCTCTTTATATAGACCTTAGTGGTCCCCTAATACTGTATCTGAAGTCTCTTTATATAGACCTTAGTGGTCCTCTAATACTGTATCTGAAGTCTCTTTATATAGGCCTTAGTGGTCCCCTAATACTGTATCTGAAGTCTCTTTATATAGGCCTTAGTGGTCCCCTAATACTGTATCTGAAGTCTCTTTATATAGACCTTAGTGGTCCCCTAATACTGTATCTGAAGTCTCTTTATATAGGCCTTAGTGGTCCCCTAATACTGTATCTGAAGTCTCTTTCCCTAAATTCAGCCTTGGTCCAGAATTCCAGCCACTAGAGCCAGTCCCACAATGAGCTTTCCTTAGGATGTACCATTTCTGTGTCTGTAGCTTTAATGCTATTGAAGAGGAGAGGGGCCTTGACCAACTGCCATGCTTCACTTGTTTGAAAGCCATGATGTCTCTCTCTCTTTCTCATGGGGGGGCCAAATTCTCTGGGTGGGCAAAGCAGAGAAAGGGGAGGTAACCTTTCCCCTTATGACATCATAAAGGGAAGATTCCTGATTGGTCCATCTGAGCTTTCATTTTCTCAAAGGCAGAGCAGGATACCCAGGGCTCGGTTTACACCTATCACCATTTCTAGCCACTGGGGGACCATAGGCAGGCTGGGGGAACTCATATTAATGTTAAAAAACCTCATAAAGTGACATTTTCATGCCATGGGACCTTTAATGTGTACATTAACATGTGCACGTGTCTATGGTAGAAACAGGTTTTTCTTCAAGTCATGAAAAAGCAGTAGATGCTCCCTTGAAGAGTAAATATGAATAAGGAGCTGGTAAAGGTCACCTCAGCCCCGAGGGCGGTGAGGGTCTCGATGAGCACGGCGGTCTGCAGGGTCATGTGGAGGCAGCCGGCGATACGGGCGCCCTTCAGCGGCTTGGACTGACCGTACAGCTCCCTCATCTTCATCAGACCGGGCATCTCATTCTCCGCGATATCAATGGCCTTGCGCCCCCATTCGGCCAGGCTGATGTCAGCTAAGAGAGGAGACAACAGCATGTTAAAACATTATAAACATTCTCGCCAAGCCTTCTACAGTGAACTGAATCTGCAGAATCAAACTGGGATGTTTTAATTAAAAAAAAAAAAACATAACCAAACATCAGTAATGAGATCCTCCTGATGAGTCAAATTACACCATCCAATTTAAACATGTTGTGTTTAACAGGAGTTATTGCTCAGTGACAACTAATCAAAGTTGTTATTTTATTTGAGAATATAACAAACACAAGGGGCACTAAACACTGCTTGCTGGAGTCTGGCAAAACTCAATATCAGCTAAACTGTCACACATTAGGGGTGCAAGATAGATCGACTCAATGTCGTTATCGCAATATATCAAAAGTGTCCCAATAAGGACGCAATATTTAGTTTATTTTGTGCAGCGCTGCGTCCCGTCCGTTGGCTTCGTTGTGTTTGATTTAGAGCTTGAAACGCTGTAATGATCCTGTTTCATTGGCCAGTTACCGTGGTTACCGTGCCACGTGCACATGTTAGTACAACGTCAGCGCACGGGGCCACTACGTGACAAACCCTACGCAACGTACCACTGGGCCACTACGTGACAAACCCTACGGAGCGTACCACTACGTGACAAACCCTATGGAACGTACCACTGGGCCACTACGTGACAAACCCTACGGAGCGTACCACTACGTGACAAACCCTACGCAACGTACCACTGGGCCACTACGTGACAAACCCTACGGAACATACCACTACGTGACAAACCCTACGCAACGTACCACTGGGCCACTACGTGACAAACCCTATGGAACGTACCACTGGGCCACTACGTGACAAACCCTACGCAACGTACCACTGGGCCACTACGTGACAAACCCTATGGAACGTACCACTACGTGACAAACCCTATGGAACGTACCACTGGGCCACTACGTGACAAACCCTACGGAACGTACCACTACGTGACAAACCCTATGGAACGTACCACTGGGCCACTACGTGACAAACCCTATGGAACGTACCACTGGGCCACTACGTGACAAACCCTATGGAACGTACCACTGGGCCACTACGTGACAAACCCTACGGAACGTACCACTACGTGACAAACCCTATGGAACGTACCACTGGGCCACTACGTGACAAACCCTACGGAACGTACCACTACGTGACAAACCCTACGGAACATACCACTGGGCCACTACGTGACAAACCCTACGCAACGTACCACTGCGTGACAAACCCTACGGAGCGTACCACTGGGCCACTACGTGACAAACCCTACGGAACGTACCACTACGTGACAAACCCTACGGAGCGTACCACTGGGCCACTACGTGACAAACCCTACGGAACATACCACTACGTGACAAACCCTACGGAGCGTACCACTGGGCCACTACGTGACAAACCCTACGGAACATACCACTACGTGACAAACCCTACGGAGCGTACCACTGGGCCACTACGTGACAAACCCTACGGAGCGTACCACTACGTGACAAACACTATGGAGCGTACCACTACGTGACAAACCCTACGGAGCGTACCACTACGTGACAAACCCTACGGAGCGTACCACTACGTGACAAACACTATGGAGCGTACCACTACGTGACAAACCCTACGGAGCGTACCACTACGTGACAAACACTATGGAGCGTACCACGTGTGCATATTTCAACAGAGTGACCGCTTAAGTTAAGAAACAGAGACAACAAAACGAATCAGAGAAGAGAAAGAAAAGTTGTCCTGTTCTCTTTATATATTTTATACTGTCCAACCAGTACATGTCCTGTTCTCTTTATATATTTTATACTGTCCAACCAGTAGTACATGTCCTGTTCTGTAGACATGGACACACCCCCCCCCACCATGAATGGCTTTCTAATCTGTGGGAAACGCTGCATCGACAGCACACAACACCGGCTGGTTCTCGTTTTCACTTCCTGTTTCTTTAGCCGTCCCTATGATGCTTTACACAAAACGTGTTTTTACCCAACCAAGTTGCTGATCACGTCCTATAAAGCTAAAACTCTCCCTAAAAACTAAGACGTTGTTGCAAAGAACACAAGCGCAGGAAGTGTAGCTTAAACACCAGCTAAAGGTAGTTTGATCACCAGCAGCTGGACCCGTTTTACCAGAATTACCACATGAACACCACAGATCTTCCCCACTAATCTCAGCCCGTCAAGACAACAGAAAGCTGTGAAGCCAGTTCTAAAATGCAGGCTCCACAACAGAGCCCGACCGATGCATCTGCAGGCCGATATAGTCGGCCGATATTAGGCTTTTTCCAAACTATCAGTATCGGCATTTATAACGGCCGATAAATGAATATTTAAAAAATAAAAACGGACGAAACCCCCTTCAACCATGTGATGAGCGTTGGCGTTGCAGAGTTTGTCCACCAGAGGGCGCTCTACACTCACTAACCCTTTGAGTTTCATATCTTAAGTTGGTATTTTTATACATTTTATCAGAACTTTAATATATTTTGATGTTCTGTTGTGACAATAAAACGAATAAGTTTATTTTTTAACTGCATTAGGGATGCACCGATCCGACTTTTTCAGTCCCGATACCTGGGCTTTGTGCATCTGTCCATACCGATCTGATACCGTTGTTGAATTAATAATATATACTGTATATCTTCCACCATGTGTTACTTTTTTTCATAATGGAAAACCAAAAAAGGCGAGTAGAGTCGAAGAGAGTCGAGCAGGCACCATGTGATGGAAAACCGCCATAAAAAAGGCACCAGACTTTCCTAACTAAGACAAAATAACAGATGTAATGTATTGGATTCTTATTTATTTGTACACTCATCTCTTCCAGCATGCGACGCACGTGCGACAGAGGGAATAAGATAACAAACCTGGACCGGCCTGTGGATCTGTTCATTTTTCCGATCCCCAATCAGCTATTTTTCCAACATCGGGACCGATATCCGATCTTAATATTGGATCGGTGCACCCCTAAACTGCATTATCATATTATTTTTAATGACATAAATAAATAACTCATGTTAGGGAAATCTGTTTTGTTACGTGTTTATGGATTTTAAAAAAATATATATATCAGCCAATATACATTTAAAAATCCAATATATCAGATTTTTAAATCACCAAATATTTGTAATCGACATCGGCCTTAAAAAACCCTTCATCAGTCGGGCTGTACTCCTCAACGCTGCAGGTGTAGCCCAGGGTGCAGGACCAAAGTCCACCCCCTCCACCAGAGGCTGCAGCCTGGGAAAACACACCTCTGGCCTGGCTGCTCCCAGCTGGCTGCTCATTCAAGCCAGTTCCTGACAGGATTAGTGGCAATTCACACAGCCTGCGTCAGACGGTGTAGGTAGTGCATTTAGGCTGTGGCGGAGTTTGCCACGAGGGGGACACGCAAAAAAAAACGCAGCAAAACAGCACTCAGTTGAGTTAACTATCATCATATGTGAATCAGTGTGTGGTTCTGTATACAGTCCCTCCAGAAAACGTGATCATGAGATCTCATAATTCAACGCATAATCAGCCAAAGTCTGCATATTTATGCAGAGGCCGCATTTATTCAAACACGCCGCACTTTCGCTGCATAAATTGCCGATTTCCGCGCAAAATATGCGGGGCTTGCATGATTTCATAATCCCCGCGTTTTCGTTGCAAAAAAGTCACATATATCTTAGCAGAAAGTTGAAAAATGTTGCGTTTACTTCACACAAGAGCAGCCGTTTTCCCCTGTTGCCATGGGAACGTTATGAAGTGACGTAATTACGTGACGTGAACATCGAAAAGCTGCAAACCCCGCGATGAAACTGCAGTTTTTGCAAGTTCCCGCAATTTCATCGCATAAACTTGCATAAATATCCCGCATATTCATCACATTTTTTAAGAAAACGTGACGCATAATCAAGGAGTTTTACCCGCAACAATCACAAAAAAACTCCACATTTTTCTGGAAGGACTGTGTATAGCTACATGACCAGAACACAGCACTAATATTGGGTTTAAATCCCATCCAAAGCCACCTAGTACAGTATTAGGATTTAGGTATGCATGTCCTCATGACTGAAGTCAACTTTGTGCCAAGAGTTCATATCAGGCCAGTCCTTTGAAAAGAGAACAAAGCAAGGCGTGTATGTTTAACTTAAATTATACCATGGTCTGGGTGAACACTCAATTCTGATTGGCTGCAGGGTGTCCATAAAAAGTTGTTATAGGACACCTACTAATGGAGTACCGGTGAAAACTGACTGTTTACGGTTCTGAATGAATGCACAGGATGACACACACACGTTACACTCAGAACACCACAGGATGGAGCTAACACACACACACACACACACACACACACACACACACACACACACACACACACACACACACACACACACACACACACACTGTAAGAAGTAAGTTATACTGCCCCTCTGAACTGAAGACTGTGAATAACGTTAGCTCACATCCCATTCACTGTTCAGGGCGCTACTTCAGGCTGCGGCCGTCAGTAACGTTACACATCACGTATAAAATTGTTTGTAAAAGTCGTTATATTGTTTTGGGGACAATAGCATGGCTGATAGCCAGCCTTGTTGTTCAACATACTGTCAGGTTATTGTTACTGATTTCCAACTGTACACAACGTTATTGACTTTGGATCTTGCTAGCATAGCGTTAGCTCTCTGGCTGGTAGCGGAGCTGAAGGGTTAGGGTCAGCGTGAACCTCGCTGTGCATAGAGATACACAGCTGGCTCAAAGGGACTACTTAATCTTCTAAATAGTAGTTTCATTACTACGTATCTCGAAATGAGCCGCCTCTGTCCCACGCTAAGTCACTATTAGTATAATGATAACGCACTGAAAGTACCCCGATGACCCCCTAAAAACGGTCAAAAAGTTCAGTGTGGAACGATGGACCCTACTCACACTAAACGGGCGCCATCTTGACTACAAAGCCTTGACCGGCAGCTGATTGGACGAACGCGTCACGTGGGTCTGCCTGCCCGAGAATTTCAAACCGACCGACATGGCGGCTCGTTCAGAATACGATCTCATATTGGACTAAAATAGTTCACCGAAACGTGTTTCTGAAAACATTTTAGATCAACAAAGGTCAGTTTAAAAGATTTGTCAGATTTGGCTGTGAATTTCCAGAGCAGCCAGACCCACGTGACGCGTTTGTCCAATCAGCTGCTGGTTTTCATTTTTGGGCGACAATCCAGATTAGCGCCGCCTGCTGTTATGGAGACGTATTACGTCTCGTCTCTTCAGTGTTCTGAGGTTGGCGTGTAACGGCCGTCTGGTCGGCCGTCTGGTCAGCGTGTCACGGCCGTCTGGTCGGCTGTCTGGTTGGCGTGTAACGGCTGTCTGGTTGGCGCATCACGGCCGTCTGGTCGGCGTGTCACGGCCGTCTGGTCGGCCATCTGGTCGGCGTGTAACGGCCGTCTGGTCGGCGTGTCACGGCCGTCTGGGTTATTTGCTGCCAACCCACTAAACATAGCCTAAATCATAACAATCGTCACTGCTACATTTCAATGGCCGAGGCAAAGTGCAAGGTTGGTCTACAGACAACATGAGGCCCAATGGACTGAAGTAAATGAGTGATCCTGCTGGAGTCAGAGGGTAGTAACGGAGAGGTGTAGACTTTGCCCCAGAGCTCTTCTGTTAGCAGGACATTGTCCAACTTCTAACCAGCTGCTTCACATCGGCCAACACATGTCACGTTTGGCAGATAATGATTGCAGTGTTACAACTGCAGTTATTTTACTGGATAATGCCCAACAGCAGCTCACATGTTGCATGCATTCCCTGGTATTTCCACCTGAAGGCTAGGGGTGGGGGAAAACATCCATACAGCATAGTTATATAATAATAAATAAGTTATATCGCGATATTTTCCGAGGCAATACTGTATCGATACACAGACGCCCAGTATGGATCTATTATTATATATGTGTTGGTCAGTTTGTCTGCTTGACAATCCCATTTTGCAGCAATAAAATTTAAGTGAGATGAACAAACAGTAGTTTATCTTTTTAGATAAAACAGATGTTGAATAAGTTTCATCATTTGAAATTGGGAACAATTTGAAGTTGAAAAAAGGTAATAATTGCAATATATCACAGAGTATTACAATATGTTTAAAATCGCAATAATATCGTATTGTGCCATAAGTATGGTGATGATATCGTACCGTGAGGCCTCTGGTGATTTCCCCCCCCCCCCTCCTCCTCTACTGAAGGCAATGCGCTCTTTATTTATTCATTTATTTATTTAAAAGTGCATTTGTTTAATTTTGTTCAATGCAAAACCCCTTGGGTTGTTGTTTTTGTAACTTAAATTGTTCGCCCTCATTTGGTGCTTCTCCGTTTCTGAAGCCGGACAGAAACACCTTGCGGAATATTCCCTCTGGTCCTTATTATAATATAGCATTTCAAAACATTGAATCAAAAGCATTTAGCTCTCAAAGCTGCTCCACATGAGGACCACGTGCAGTCCCAGTATCACTACGGTACGTAAGTTGCACACAGTGCAGCTTCAGTCTCTGCCTGCTCCTGTCACTCATGTAAAAACGGCGGCGAGGAGTCAGGCATCACGGGAACTGTAGTTTGCAAACACAGTCACGCTATCCGGCATCCGCCTCTGGCTCCGCTAATGAACTACAATACCCAGAGGCCGTGGGCGTCGTTACTGTTCACACTGAAGCCCATGCTCGGCGCTAGTACGACAGTTAAATTACGATTTACTCTCAGATTTAAACACACTTTGCAAACTGCGAGTACCCTAAGGTTAACATGTACAAGTAAGAAGCTTACAATGACTGAAACGAACAACAATATATGCTAAACACCTGCTAAATGACAACAACGCCATACTATATTCACCACATGCTAGCGAATTAACGTTAGCAGGAACGCAAGAAAGAGCTAACGTTATACTGACACTGACCAACTTTGAAGGGAAGTTTCTCAGACATGGTTGTTTTCAGGTGGTTGTTCCGGGCAGGGTGAGTGCAGCAGCAGCCTAGCCGACGCACAGAGACGGAGAGGGAGGGACGTCAACATGACGGCTCGCTTTTTATCCTCCAAGCCACATTCAAACAGGCTCTAACCCGGATCTACTCTGGATTCCTATTGGCTGCGGTAGCTCCCGCCCCGCGTGTGAGTGATTTGATTGGATAACGTTGATGTGGGCAGACAGCTAATGATAACTTGAGACCACAGTGAAAATAGTTATATCCAGACTCGGTGTTTTCCCATTTGGTAAATAAGTAACATTGTTACTAGTCTATTCTGTATTCTATCATATTCTATTACATCCCATTGTATAGTAGTACTTGGGCTGAATAATAATGTTTTAGGTTACACAAACACACGTTACTCCACACCTGCAGACTTTAGACTGTACATGAATGTTGAACGGCAAGGGTTTTTTTTCTGTGAACTGAACTAGATTGTTAAAAAATCCAGAAGTTTATGGAGGAAATATTTATTCATAATTCAAATTGAAAGTCCAAAGAGAAAACGAAGCAAGATCAAATTAAAAGTAGTATTATTTTACTACGCTACCTGGAAAAATCATGCCATAATTAAATGTGAAATGTAAAAGCTTAAATGGAAATACTTAAATTAAAATCTCAAATAGGAAAAAATAAATCATTTTATTTATCCTTTCCCTTTTATAATTCTCAATTTGACATTTTATCTTTTGAATTCTACGTTTTACATTTGACATTGCCATTTTAAGATTCACCTTTTACATTTCGATTTAACATTAAGCTTTTCATTTAGAAGTGACAGGTGTCAGTTTAAATGAGGAGGCGTGGCCCAACGGCTGGTGGGGGGGTCTGAAACCACTTCCAGCTGACAGGGGGGGCTGTGAGTATTACTGGCCGCCGGAAAGCAAGCGATCCCGGCCGCGATATTACGAATCCCACTATGGCCACGCCAAGACCCGTCCTTCAATAGCATTCACACACTACTACTGGCCAGGCGTCCATGCTTACATGTTCAGGTCCTATCCCCTGACCCTAACAAGGTTAAATGCCAACCAATCGAGCTGCTTCGTAGGGCGGGTCTTGGCGTGGCCATAGTGGGATTCGTAATTTTGCATCCCGGCCACCGCCAGCTGGCTGTCACCTAAGACTGGAGCTTCAAAGTCCGACAACATATCGGAGCAAATGTGCAAATGGTCATACATTTTTGTAAAACTGCCCATATTCAAACTGTACACAGTTAATTTCTTGCATAAAACAGTCTCAGAAATGAATTTAGAGGAGAAATAGCAGACGAAAAAAACAATCAATTCTAGAATCTCCCGGCTCGGCTGCGGCTCGTAGAGATTCGGCGTGTCCCCTTTTTTTTCATCTAGCCGTCACACATCCAGGTAGCGATGTGGCCCGGGCGGGGAAGGGAGGGAGGAAAGGAGGGAGGAAAGGAGGGAGGAAGCCGGTTCAGCCTGCTGGAGAAGCCGCTACAGTGGGGGAGAGTGGGCACGGTTGCAACGTGTGGCAGTTGCAACATTGCTGATTTCTCCAATCAGGAATGAGCTAGACTCTAGCTCTAGCTCTAGCACATGCTCAGTAGGCCCCTCCATCCGTCTGGAAGTTAACAGCCGCATGTCATCGTTCCTTATGGGAGAACTGAAATTCAAAGTGAAAAAGGAACTTTTTTTACGACCAGATTTTTTTGTCATACTGCCTAACTGTTTAATGATCTTTATCATTATATAGTTTAAATGTGCAGTTTCTTAGCTCTTAACAGACTTCAGTACCTAGTTTTAAGATGGCTTTTGGGGGGGGGACAGTTGCAACGCATCGTTGCAACGATGAGTCCCCCTATGCAACTGTCCACACATGGTGTTGCAACTGTCCACAACAATAATGACAATTAGATAAAATTGACATAAAAGGCAATTCAGTGGTTTAATAACTCTGGTCTCAAATAAACTAAAAAAATATTTGAATAATTATGCCGAAGTATGAGTTTTATTACATCTAAATGACTGTTGCAACTGCCCCTCGGTACATTTTTCAGGGTCCATTTAAGTTCAAATTACTTCCATATTATCATATGTACACATGTTGCAGCAGTCTGGGCAGGTAGGTGACATATATGGGTTTAAAATATATTTTTTTGTCTTTCTAATACAAACGGTTGCTGAGAAACTGAAGGAAATGAAAAAAAGTGTTGCAACTGCCCCCACTCTCCCTGCGTAGCGATGTGGCCCGGCCCCGGGGAAGAGAGGGAGGGAGAGAGGGAGGGAGGGAGCCAGTTCAGCCTGCTGGAGAAGCCGCTACAGCGCTGTCTCCTTACCTTGCCCGGGGCCGGGGCACATCGCTATGCAACTGTTGTCCAAGCAAAATGTAATCTTACATACAGTATCCAAACTGTATATAGAAAGTGCAATATGAAATGTTACATAATACTAAATCCCCAATACTGTATACCTCAAAATGAAATATAGAGCCTTACATTAGACTACATTCACACAAATACAAGATAACGAGATATCAAACCAGAAACAGTTTAATTGTAGCCTATAAGTGCAACCTGAGCTGACTATCAGATTTCTGGAGCAGTGGGCTAGTAGGCTTTGAATCAGAAAGGGTTTCAGATTATTTTCTCAAAATATAAGGAATTGCACATTTGCTCCGATATGTTGTCGGACTTTGAAGCTCCAGTCTTAGGTGACAGCCAGCTGGCGGTGGCCGGGATGCAAAATTACGAATCCCACTATGGCCACGCCAAGACCCGCCCTACGAAGCAGCTCGATTGGTTGGCATTTAACCTTGTTAGGGTCAGGGGATATGACCTGAACATGTAAGCATGGACGCCTGGCCAGTAGTAGTGTGTGAATGCTATTGAAGGACGGGTCTTGGCGTGGCCATAGTGGGATTCGTAATATCGCGGCCGGGATCGCTTGCTTTCCGGCGGCCAGTAATACTCACAGCCCCCCCTGTCAGCTGGAAGTGGTTTCAGACCCCCCCACCAGCCGTTGGGCCACGCCTCC
>NC_050178.1:21789150-21814150 GCF_008315115.2 Sander lucioperca | reverse complement strand
CCCGCTGCCTCAAGATAGCAATACTCCCAGAATGCACCTGAACACACCTCCCTGTAAGACCAGAATGCACCTGAACACACCTCCCTGTAAGACCAGAATGCACCTGAACACACCTCCCTGTAAGACCAGCACGCCCATGGGCCACAGTTGGGCGCAGGTGCATTTGTTATTTAAACAACGTGGGCACTGGGCGGTAAACTGACAACTGGGTCGGTCTTAAACTAGCAAAGACACTTGCGTCGGGCTTTGCGTAGCGCTGCTAGGTGCGAGATAGGACCCATATTCTATAAACAAAGCATCAGGCTGTCTTTGAGATTTCACATGAACAACAGTTAAAATGACTCAGGCTACCGAAGAATACCATAACTCCTCTGTTCAATTAGGCCTAAGTGAAGCACCCCAAGCTTCCATCCTTAACCGTTTTGCCAGCAGCGTGTTGGCATTTGAACAGAGTGCTGTGTGTCCACAGTGTGTGCAGACTGCAGTTACAGGATTGCCTGAAGCCTCTTGGAGGAGCAACACTTAGGTTTTAGTTGTTGATCTCCCTGCAGGGGAAACGGTCTCTAAACATGTTCTGTTTGAGCTTCAACTTTACTCTGCAAACAACAGTGTATTGGAAGTTGCACATGGAATTGCCTCCAGCCTGAAAATAAACAACAAGAACTTTGCGATTAAAATGTGAAAAGGTGAAGTGAAAAACATGCAGCTGTTACTTGCATCGATTCAGAATAAAACCAAAGGATGCAGCCAATGGTCAAGTGTGACTTTGCTTAAGATGCAAAGGCGCTATACTGTCAGCTATTCCATCAACCAATAGATAATCTCTCTCAAGGGTTAAAGACGACACAAGGGTTAACAAACAGCCATGTATATGGGCTCTCAGTCTCTCCACTGCTGGCTCTTCCAGTTTAACAGGAGAGAGGAGCGAGAGAGGTTAGGATGGTGACCGGCCAGAGAGGTTAGGATGGTGACCGGCCAGAGAGGTTAGGATGGTGACCGGCCAGAGAGGTTAGGATGGTGACCGGCCAGAGAGGTTAGGATGGTGACCGGCCAGAGAGGTTAGGATGGTGACCGGCCAGAGAGGTTAGGATGGTGACTGGCCAGAGAGGTTAGGATGGTGACCGGCCAGAGGGGTTAGGATGGTGACTGGCCAGAGGGGTTAGGATGGTGACCGGATGGTGACCGGCCTAACCCCTCGAGGACATTATTTCTTCTTCTTGCGTTGTCACCCCAGCGGGAGGTGAATCGGTCGTGCTATTAACGTCATCGCTACACAATTTCTTAGTAAAACCAAAATGAATTAAACTGCCTTGTTTTCCCTTTGCCATGGCTATATGATGCTAACTGCAGAATGGATTTCAAGGACTTTACGCTCCGATTAACAGCCTCCCATGTTTATATTTTTCCTACGAATCTTGGAGTTAACATCCAGTCTATGGTTAACACGTACTAAACATGAGTTGAGTTTGCACCGCAGCGCCGCCACGCCTTGATGCTCTTGTATAGTTATCTTTATTGAAGTGAATTAGGTTTAAATCGCCGTCATGCATGAATGAATGATATTTTTGCAATTTTAGATATAATAATCCACGATGATCATTGAAAACTGAAATTGCACATCCAAATGACACACTGTTAATAATTTTAAAGACCCCCCAAAATGTCATAAATCATGTATTCAGGGGAGCCCATGTCTTATTAAGGGGAGCCGAGCTCCCCCTAGCTCCCCCGTAGTTCGCACCCTACGCATATGACGTGACCATTCGCATATGGAAACATCCTGGTGTAAACAGGAAGCTGATTGTCTAACGTTACTCTGCGGTTGAAAATCATGAATGTATAATTTCAAAATATAGCAAATACTTTGGAGACGCGAGGCATAAATGTAGCAAAAGATATTTGTCGAAAACGTAGTAGTGTGGATGTAGCCTGAGTGTGATGACATCAGTGTTCGTGCTTCCCCATTGGCCGTTGCCCTTTCAAAATGTATTGGCTTTGTTGTTGTTGCTGCCACCCATTTCAACTGTTGAAGAAAATAACAAATAACTGCCTAATGTAGTATAAAAAGGCACATTTTCCTGTTAGGTTATGCAGTTGCTAGGGTTCTCCTGTTTTACTGTAGTTTGGTCAGAAGGGGCCGCACTGACATGACAGACTGATCTCATGAAGTGGCGTATGTATGACACGCCCATTTCGTATGCCATTATTGGCATGTTATCAAGACGCATACTCACTTTTTAGCGTGTTTATCAACACCGTTTGGCCTCCATTGACTTACATTACCTTGTGATTGCGTGTGAATTGACGCCGTAGCGAGTAGTATTTAAGGGACAAAATCCGAATAGGGAGGTTGGTCTGGGGGGAGGATGGAGATAGGTGGAAAGCTAACGCTAGCCGGCCACCTCTTCCATCAATCCTGCTTGCAAGTGTCCGCTCATTAGACACCAAACTGGATTACATCCAACTTCAACGAAACTCCCAACGCGAGTTCAGAGACTGCTGTGTTTTTGTTGTTGTGGAAACATGGCTGAACAACAGTGTACCGGACTATCCAGCTACCAGGCCGGCTGCTCTGTCACTGGGTAAGACTAGTGGAGGTGGGCTGTGTTAACACGGACTGTTGCAGAAATTAGCTGCTTGTATCCAACAAACTGGTAACTGCTGCTGGAGTTTGTGACTGTTAGACGCCGACCATTCTACATTACACGCAAATTTACGGCTGTGTTTATACTCGGTGTTTACATCCCACCAAGTGCTAATGCTAGTATGCGTTAGCTGAACTTTACGGAGCTATCAGTGAGCTCCAAAGCACACATCCATATGGACTATTTATTGTTGCTGATGATTTCAACCACGCAAATCTCAAGAAATTTCTTATATTCAACCTTCACCTCACTGTGAACCTAACTTATAACAATCAGTGCTCTGTTACCAGTCTACTTCCGTCTGTCCTGTCCCTTGTCTGTCTTAAATGCTCTACTTTAAGTAGTAACTGCACTTTATGTAATGTCTATAATGCAATACAACTAAATGTAGCCTGTCTTGTATGTTGTTTTTATATAATGTCGTTTTTATATATTTTAAATGTGTAACACTACTTGAGCCACGGTGAAACGTTGTTTCGTGTATATCAAGGCCGCCCAATTTGGGGCCGTGGGCCAAGTTTGGCCCTTGCTCTCTTTGTTTTGGCCCGCCATGGATTTGACATATTCATGCTGATTCTCCTCTTATTTTAAAAGTAATGACTATGAAACGTACATTTTGTGCAGTTAAAAAGTACGTAATCTGAGTTTAATGGCAATGTAATGCACAGTGCTGGTAAACTTCCCATTTAAATTACATATGTACGTTTTATCTACGGAGAATGGCAAGAATTACTGTATTCTTCAACATCGACATTTATTTTTGGCCCGTGGCCTTCCATCCTGATACATTTTGGCCCTTCGTATGAAAGAATTTGGGCACCTCTGGTGTATATGGTTGAAATGACGATCAAACACACTTGAGTTGACTTGACTGTCTCTCTGTAACCGGTAGGCGTGGCTTGGGAGTGGCCTCGTAGGGAAGCGAAGCAAGTGCATTCTGGGAGTTGAGGTCTTTCATCCACATGAGCCAAAAACACATTTTCTGGCTTTTCTCGGTCTAGAAGGCACCAATTTAAAAAAATAAAAATCACATTTCTACTACATAAATGACCCAATTTAATTTAAATACATATTCATCTTTCCAGCGGTGAAATATCCCTTTAAGAAAGTGGGCGTGTATGTTTACGCAAAGTCATGATGTCACGTTGGAAATGAGATAGGACCAATTCAGAAACAGTCTGAGAATGAAAATCTATGGCTGGAGTGTAGAGACTATACCGTGAGCCAAGAGATACAGGAAAAGCCTGGGGTTGAAGAGGCTAAACTGAGCCCACTGGTAGAAACACTATCCTCCAGCTAATTTAGGAGCAGGTTTCAAGTCTCACAGGCTTGAGTTTAAACTCTTACTCAAGTCTATAGTACATAACAGTCCACTGTCACCAATTCTCTTTTCAGGTTTTGAAATATTTCACTCACAGGGGATAATGTTTCTCCTCATAAATAGGATTGTTTATATTATATTATTATTTATAATTATTTATATTATCTTTAATAACTTTATTGTTATGAATGCAGTCAGTAATACAGCTGCTGGTGCAAACCACAGGTGGCAGGTGTTTTGATATAAGTATTATAAGGGAGCAATACATCAGCATAATAAAGACTTCCATTCCTAAATTACACACAAAGCATGGTGGCCCAATGGTTAGCACTGCCAGCCAGAAGGTTCTGGGTTCGAATCCCGGTGGTTCCGGGCCTTTCTGTGTGGAGTTTGTATGTTCTCCCCAACGGTTTCCCCCATCGTCAAAAAACATGCACTAGGTTCTCCAGTCAGTGCCTTTGAGCAAAGCACTGGCTCAGATCTGGAGTTGGTCCCCGGGCGCTGTGATTGGCTGCCCACTGCTCCCTTGAGGGATGGGTTAAATGCAGAGAATGAATGTCACTACATGTATGTGTATGTGACAATAAAAGTACCTTTACAAAACAAATAGTTCAGGTTACAGTGAGCACCAGTGTTAAACCTTCGCTCACCAATATGACAAAAAAGAATGTCGTTAAAAAGCTCAGAACAGCATGTTTGTGCCTCATTTGAGACAAACAACACCGTTAACTTTGTGTAAACATGCAGATCCTATTAAAGGTATAAAAGTTCACATTTCTTCAACTCCATAATCCTCTTTTTAACATGTTCAGTAACAGCTTTGAAGAGAGGGAGGCTTATGCAGTTGAAGAAATACCTTTTATAGCAGAGGCCATAACCAGACTCTGGTCCATTAGGCTGGTCCTACCAGACTCTGGTCCACTAGCCTGGTCCTACCAGACTCTGGTCCACTAGCCTGGTCCTACCAGACTCTGGTCCATTAGCCTGGTCCTACCAGACTCTGGTACATTAGGCTGGTCCTACCAGACTCTGGTCCATTAGCCTGGTCCTACCAGACTCTGGTACATTAGCCTGGTCCTACCAGACTCTGGTCCATTAGCCTGGTCCTACCAGACTCTGGTCCACTAGCCTGGTCCTACCAGACTCTGGTCCATTAGCCTGGTCCTACCAGACTCTGGTCCACTAGCCTGGTCCTACCAGACTCTGGTACACTAGCCTGGTCCTACCAGACTCTGGTCCATTAGGCTGGTCCTACCAGACTCTGGTACACTAGCCTGGTCCTACCAGACTCTGGTCCATTAGCCTGGTCCTACCAGACTCTGGTCCACTAGCCTGGTCCTACCAGACTCTGGTCCATTAGGCTGGTCCTACCAGACTCTGGTACACTAGCCTGGTCCTACCAGACTCTGGTCCACTAGCCTGGTCCTACCAGACTCTGGTCCATTAGGCTGGTCCTACCAGACTCTGGTACACTAGCCTGGTCCTACCAGACTCTGGTACACTAGCCTGGTCCTACCAGACTCTGGTACACTAGCCTTTTGACCACCAGCCACTGTGGCAGGTGGATTTTTAAATCCACCTGCCACAGGGACTTTTTACCAGCCACTTTTTTTTTGCGTCATAAAGGTGAAAAACAGGAATTGCTGTGACTCTATGATCCTGTCCTGTCCTATTGATGGTAGCCTGCCTTGATAATCCTGCATAGGGGCCCGGTGTTTGCTCATTACGCCACTGATATAAGAGATGAGATGACAAAATCAGGAGTAGCCTACGCACACCACAACAACAACAAAACACTGGTGAATGCACACCATAACACATTAATGTTTTTTGTATAGTTCTTAAAAATAAAAAAATAAAAAGGAAACTTGTTTTGGGGAGAATAATACTTATTACTATTAATTCATTACTCTGGGCTGAGATTTCCTAGGAACCAAAAAGGCTCAGGATGCTGCAAATGTTGGTATAATATGAAAACAGCTGGTGGATTTAAGACACAAAATAATAATTTATTGAATGAATCAAATATGAACATATCTGTCACTGTCATTGGCTTGTTAATCTTTACATTGTTAGTTCATTTCCTATCCTGGCCTGGGACACATTCATACGGTTTAATAAAGTACTTATTGGACTTTAACTTATCATTGCACTTACAATAACGTAGCTGTCCTCAATTTAGGTCATCCTGTACGTCTCATCTGCGTTTTTTCCTGCATCCACCGTGTGCGTTTGTGTGTGTGTCTGTGCGTTTGTGTGTTTGTGTGTGTGTGTCTGTGTGTGTGTTTGTGTGTGTGTGTCTGTGTGTGTGTTTGTGTGTGATTGTGTGTGCGCGTCAGTCGCGGGGGAAACGGAGCAGCCCCGCCCACTGCAGAGAGCCAACAGATTGAAACAGCAGCGCTGACTTTAGAGTGAAAAATCGTTCCAGCGTACATTGATGTTAAAATGTATACAGGTTGGCAGGACGGTCTGAAATGTTTTGACGGTCTTTCGCTGTACGTTTTGTTGGTAAATGTGAGATGTTCGAGTCACACACACGTCTCGTCTTCATATCAGAAACTAGGAAATTAAAGTGCCCATATTATGAAAAAATCACTTTTTCTGGGATTTGGGGTGTTCTGTTGTGTCTCTGGTGCTTCCACACACATACAAACTTTGATAAAAATCCATCCATGGTGATTAGAGTGAGATACAGTTTCTGAATGTGTCCTGCCTTCAGTCTCTGGGTGAGCTGGTCAAAATCAGCACGGCTTGTGACGTCACAAGCCGAAACGAGCAGGCTAACCGCAACCATTAGCTCGTAGCGTTAGCATGCTAACGCTATGGCTAACGCTAGCATGCTAACGCTAGCATGCTACCTCGTTCTCAATAGCAAAGCACTGCTACAACACACACAAGTTCACCATAATCTACAAAAGAACTACTTCCATGTGCGCCCTCATTTAGAAGTCTCCCAGCTAATCCTGCCTTGTAACTGACCCAAGTTGTAGAAACAGCCTTTCTTTTACTGTCTATGGAGCTAGCTAGCTGACATGATCTACATCTGAGCTACTGGGCATGTGCAGTGCAATCAAAGATAGTACAGAAGAAGAAGAAGAAAAGAGGTCTCACTCTGTAGCTAAAACAGAGACCAGCTGAAAAGAGGATCTGCAGCAGTGAGAGAGAGCGGTGCAGTACAACACAAATATGGTGTTTTTTGAAAATTAAACCATGTAAACCTATTCTGGTACAACCTTAAAATACAATTATGAACCTGAAAATGAGCATAATATGGCTGCTTTAACTTTACCCGTTCTCACTCCCGCTTGGTCAGTGGCTGCACGTGGGATGCTGGGATTGTGTGAGTAATGAAAATGTGATAGGGGGCCCCGGCTGTCAATCAGTGTCTTCCAGTGATGCAGGCCCCTGATTGGACCAGGCCCGTAAGCAACGGCGTACCCTGCTTACCGATAGTTACGAGTCTGAATCACTCAATTCTCATTGGCTACCTGCCAATGTGGCAGGTAGATTGACAGTTTCACCCGCCAATCACAAAAGTTACCCGCATTTGGCGGGTGGGTGGGTGCTAATTTCATGCCCTGCTGGTCCTACCAGACTCTGGTCCATAGTAGCCTAGGGTTGGGTACCGAAACCCGGTTCCACTACGGAACCGGTAGGAATCGGACCGGATTAGAACGCAGATTTCGGTTCCACTTAATGTGTGGACTGAAATATTTTCCCTCTGTTGCTCCAAAACAGACGTAAAAGCATATTAACCATTCACTGCATGTGATCGCTAGTTAACATATCACATCTCTGATGTCATTTTTCAGTTTTTTCGAGAATCAGTTTAGGAATCGGAATCGGAAAAATCCAAACGATAGCCAACCCTAGTGGAGTGTAAGCACAAAATGGAAACACTCAAGTACAAGTGCTTCAAAATCTTCCTTAAGTGTAGTATTTGAGATGAGTGGAGGCGATCAAGACAAAGACAAGATAGACTTGTAAATACCAGGGTACACTGCCAGCTATACAGAACCACGGTCCAGGTGACCGCTGATGAAAAAGGCATGAAAGGTGAACTTGTTTCTGACACATAACAGACACAACAGTGACCATACCTGCACCCCAACTTTATTACCATAAACTGTATACAACCCCAGTCACAGAGCAAGATGGCTGCCACACAAAATCTGAGCAGAACTGGCTACAGGTCACATTGTTTCTGTAGAGCCAGATAGAACGGGAGGTAAACAGGTAAGAAGGAAAGCAAACACTATTGGAAGTTTCTTTGTCTTTAAATATCAGGACTGGGGTTGAGCCACTCACACATAAGGTGATTTTGTGTTACAAAAATGAGCACAACTTTCAAGTAACTATTTCATTTATTTAAAGACTTAGGTCATGTTTAAATTACAGTCCATTTGATTCTGGACCAACCCCAATCCGTCCATTCAGAAACGTGTCTGCTGATGAAGGGAGGGAAGAGTAGCTGCAGCCATAAGTAATGGGGCAGTGAGTAGAAGTTTTATTATAAAGACCAACATGGAACCAACATGTCTCTCTGTGTTTAAATAAGGTTTGCAGTACAGGTGAGTCAAGAGCAAATGAAAAATAAATCCAGCTCATCATCTCAATTTGACTAAATATTCACAAGAGGTCACTGTGTCAAAAGGCTGAAAAAAACACCACACACCCACTCACCCACATTATCTTTAAGTTGAACCAATCTAGGATTACATCACTGTTAAACCACAGGACAGAGAAGGCGCTGAAGGTGTCAGGCACGTGAAATTTTAAATTGAGGGACAGAGGCCTTCCAAGGTGTTATAATGTGCCCTCTGTCAGCCATATTACAGGTCCACATCACAGTCACAGGCTAAAAAGGTTGGGAATCACTGAACTAAGGAATCAAGTAAAGCTAAGCTTGTTGGTATAAACTCTTACGTTGGTAAATAAGCCTGCTAGCTAAGAGCTACATTTCACTAACACACAGGAGAATTGTTACTGAAAATTCATATCTCATATCTGTTAAATAGAGGCAAATTTTTCTCATGTTTGCTTAAAAATCTGAGAAATGCAGCATGGATTCAGTATGAGCATTCAAGCCACTGGTTAAAACCAGGAACTGGTGCAACTGTAATGTCCAGTAATGGAAAAACAATACTCTACTATACTGACATTTTAGGAATTGAACCAGAGTGCCTAATGAGTGGTCAAGATGTTGCCTGTGGACATTTCAGTAGGAGATATGGCTGACAGAAGGATCCAACCCTGGATCCTCCCTTAACAACATGTTCCCACTGCTGTAATATGGAATATGTATTTTGTAATGTGACAGCATTTCAATGAGAAAGTCCTACATTGTCATCTTTCAATCCTTGCTGAGATTTAGCAGAGATGTAGTAGATGGGTTGTCGTCATCTTTGTAGAAGAGCAGAGAGATGACAACACAGGAAGCAGAAAAATGGCTGAATCATGTTGTCTTTCTGTTGGTGCTATTTTCCCACGCATCGGTTTATTCTTCACATTCCTCCCAGTAACAAACCTGGTCCTGTTCCTCCTCACACCCGTGCCTAGAAGTATGCACTTGCACTCTCCTGCCCAAAGTGTGCATTCATGTCCTCAAAAAGAGAACTTGGATTTTCGTAACCACAGGCATGACATATGCTTTCCATACTCTGTGTACAGCTGGAACGAAGGGATGTTACTGTGACATTAATCAAAGAAGAGAAAAGCCTGGGTTCATTTAATTTGAAGTCGCAAGTGCATACTTTAGGTTTGGGGTATGGTTAGATATTGGGACGTAGGCTTTAAGAGAGAGTAGCATGCCTGCAGTCAGCTCAGCAGCCCATAGTCCCTGTCTCTCTTCCAGATGTCTGGGAGCAGCCTGGTAGCACAGAGACAGACAGGAGAGGGGCACTAGCTAGCTAGCAGGGCAAGCTAGCTTAGTTAGCCGCCCAGGCCTCGAGGTCCGCCATGTCGTCCTCGTCTTCTTCCTCCTTCTTCTTGGCTGAAAAGGAACAAACATATTTAATTCTGTCGATGTGTGGGCTTTTGTGATGTGGTGTGCAGTAGGTATGTAGCATAGTGGTGTTGTGTGTGTGTGGATTTAATAGAAAGTGTATTTAAGTGCTAGAATACCTGGTCTAGATGGTAGTGATGTAGACGGTACGCTGGGGAGAGGGACGTCCTCTGTTCCTTCGATTTCCAGAAGGTTTTTGTCCAGCTCTTCCTGTTCCAGCTCCTCCAGCTCAGCCATTAGCTCATCCTGAACACACACACACACACACACACACACACACACACACACACAGGCACACACAGGCACACACAGGCACACACACACACACACACACACACACACACAGACACACACACAGGCACGCACAGGCACACACACACACACACAGGCACGCACAGGCACACACACACACACACAGGCACACACACACACACACACACACACACACACACACACACACACAGGCACACAGGCACACACACACACACACACACACACACACACACACACACACAGAGAGACACAGACACGCACAGGCACACACACACACACACACACACACACACACACACACACACACACAGGCACACACAGGCACACACACACACACACACACACACACACACACACACATAATTAACCAAGGAACCAGGGTTGTGTAGGTACACCACAGAAAGGCTAGTTTCTCTCATCTGAGTTTTCTCCATTATATTCTAATGTGAGCAGCTGCAGCTGCCAGTGTGTATTAGCTTATGTAGACATTGTGTGCATCCTGGTTATGTTATTAATTATTCATGACAGTTGGGCAGAGCTACAAAGAGCAAAAATACACACAATATTGCATTTTTCAATATTTATGGGTCACCAAGTCAAGTCATTCCAGTCTGATGTAAGTCGACTCGCACGTCCTCATTTTTGCAGCTCGAGTCCAAGTCTTGAGTCTACAGCTCTGCACAGATACACATGTACAGTAGAAAGTATCTTCTCTCTGAGTTACAACACCTAAGACTAATAAAAGGATGCAAACAGGGACATGCAGGGGTCCTAATGTTGATCCTAGAGTCTACCAGGGCTTGTTGGCTGAGTGAATGAAGCTGTACACAAGTTGTTGCAGCTGTGTGATATTTTTGTCTAACCAACTGCCGATGTTTAGCACTACAACTTCTGCCTAACAGTTCCAGCAAGGGCCATCAGGAAATATAACCCCCAGAGCAGGTCAGCTGTATGGCAGATGAATTTAGACTCTGGTCTATGTTCTCACCTCGTCGAACTCATCTCCGAAACCGATCGGCCTGGAAATCACGTCTGAGATTTCTTGAGCCACTTCTTGTTGCTCTGTGATGTCCGCCATCAGATCGTCCACTTTGTCTATGTCCCTGTGGCACAGGAGGAAAACACACGTCTCAGTATAAACTAATGATGGACTACGTGATAGATAGACCAGTCCTTCCAGAGAAATGTGGAGTTTTTTTGTGATTGTTTTGGGCTAAACACCTTGATTATGCGTCACGTTTTCTTAAAAAATGTGATGGAATATGCGGGATATTTATGAAATTTTATGTGATGAAAGTGCGGGAACTTTTTAACACTGCGGTTTCATCGTGGCTTCATCGCGGGGTTTGCAGCTTTTCGATGATGTTCACGTCGCGTAATTACGTCACTTCATAACGTTCCCATGGCAACAGGGGAAAACGGCTGCTCTTGTGTGAAGTAAACGCAACATTTTTCAACTTTCTGCTAAGATATGTGGGACTTTTTTGCAATGAAAATGCGGGGATTATGAAATCATGCAAGCCCCGCATATTTTGCGCGGAAATCAGCAATTTATGCAGCGAAAGAGCGGCGTATTTGAAAAAATGCGTCCCCCGAAATAAATATGCAGACTTTGGCTGATTATGCATTGAGTTATGAGATCACATGATCAGGTTTTTCTGGAGGGACTGGAAGAAAAACCAGGAATGACAAAACAAGCCTAGTAGCCTATTGTAAGTGGGCAGTAACTCATTATACTTACTTCATATAACATACCTGCAAACTCTGAACATTTTATACACCCCCCCCAGTAGGCTAACGTTACCTGCTGCCAAGTGTAGTGTTAACTAGCTAACGGTAGGCTAACGTTACCTGCTGCCAGGTGTAGTGTTAACGGCCGTATTAGCACCGGGTCTCAGACTCCCCCAAAAAAAATAAAAACTCTTTGGATCTACATGATTCACGTGGATGACATTTTCCTACGGCGGTTTTCGCCGAAAAGCGCCTAGTTTGCAGGTATGATATAAGAACTACTACGAGAACGAGCCTGTAGCCTGCTTCTAAATGTCTCTTACATGTTTTCGTGTGCGGCCTTCATTGCCTTGGCGGCGTAGCCCATGTTCTTGAGCACTTCTGTGTTGGTGTTGGCGTTCTCTAGCGCCTCCCTCTGGAACTCAATGGTGGACAACGTGCCGTCGATCTGAGCCAGCTGCTTCTCGTATCTCTTTTTCCTTTTCAAGGCCTGTAGAGCCGCTGGACAGAAGAAGAAAGGGTACACCGTTAGTTCAAGAGACAGCTACTATGAGTCGCAGCGTTAGCCTAGACCGGCGGGGGAAGGTGTGTAGCCACAATCACAGAACACAGCCTCCCTCTCTCCCCTTCTCTGCAGCTCTTAGTTATGCGGTTATAGTTCTAGACTACCGGGGTACCTCCTTGGACAAACTGAGCTTCTCTCTCCTCTCTCTTTCCATCTGTGTGTATTCGTGTCCCAGAAATGGTTGTTACTGACATAGCTCTGGGGAGCTTATTCCCCGGAGTCCTTATGTTCTTTTTCCACCCAGCATCATCATCTCGGATCATGATGGCACCTACATCATGGTGGCAGCTGTCGCCGTGGTCCTGCTCTACGCCCTGCTCTGCCCTATTACATCCTGCTAATGTTGTGGGAAAATGTGATAAAATCTGTTTTTAATTGAGTTATGGGAAATATACAGTGTACAACAAATATGATACTAGATAAAAGATGATATGTATTTTAGTTTGTGTAAGGAAGAGACCTCCTCCCTTCTTGGATCACTTTCAGCTGTCGCTGTGCAGCTGCAAACAGCCACAGAAGGCTGACCATTGTTGCAGCCTCCGTAGGATGGCTGCCGCTGTTGCCGCGAAGAAAGCTAGGGCACCAAGCCCCAAACGCCTAAGGCGCTCGAAACGCAAGATCAGCTAAATGACTTCATCTAGTGGAAAAATCCCAAAAGAGGTGGTCTTAACCTCGAAAATAGCCAATTGAAGATTTACACGCATGCTCTGAGGGTGATCATTGGAGCGTCCCTCAGGAGGAGGGTCTTCCTTGTAGAACGATATAAGGCGATGTTACTCCAAGGACCGTTAGCCAGATATGTCCGCACCTTGCTCGGGCTTTCCTGTGTGTTGATTTACCTTCGTGCACATTAAAGCTCTTTTTCTCATCTGACTCCCACAACTTCTGTGTTCACTCTTTTACGACTTTTAATCTTGTTGTATTTTGAACAAAAAAAGAAGAGCAATCACGAAGTTACAGCAAGCGTTGGAGTCCGCGCCGTTATCTGGCCTTGAGCCGCAGACATTTAAAATGTACTTCTACACTATGCTCTGCAATGCCCGGCTTCGACTTGCTAAGTCCGGCCAATGCCCTGCCACGCCCTGCCGTGCTCTACGACACCATGAACTATTATAACTATTACAATATCTGTATTGTGACTATTATTGCCACTGTTCATCACCCCCCCCAACCGGCACCGTCAGACACCGCCTACCAAGAGCCTGGGTCTGCCCAGGTTTCTCCCTAAAAGGGAGTTTTTCCTCACCACTGTCGCACTAAATGCTTGCTCTTGGGGGAATTACTGCAATTGTTGGGTCTTTGTAAATTATAGAGTGTGGTCTAGACCTACTCTATCTGTAACGTGTCCTGAGATAATTCCTGTTATGATTTGACACTATAAATAAAATAAAATTGAATTGAATACTACTCCTTATGGAAGAGACTGCAGACTCTCAGACTGCGTATGTTCTCCCAATCAAACAATCCAGTGGGTCTTACTTTTAAGGTCTTTTTTTAACGGGTTAATTAGGGTTTCAAACGCGAAGCTTCCAGTTAAAGCGTGAAAGAAAGAGAGACAACAAGACAGTAGCACACATAACTGAAGACAAATTCTGTCTGCTTAAAGACTGTGCGTTTGATAAGCCTTCCAGCGGACATTGGAGCTGCGCCATGAAGATGTGACCGGTGGACCAGCAGCAGCATCTTACATTGTGTGAGTGGTTGAGTGCAAATTAGGAGCAGGAAGAGCTGTGCTGGACTCTTCTAAGCCCCTGACACACCAACCTGACAGCCGACCGTCGGCAGAAAAGTCAGTCGGACTGATCAGTCTCCCCGAGGTCCAAGAAGTGCCTCAGAACACACCGAAGAGACGCCGACTTGAGCGTGTAATACGTCTCCATAACAGCAGGCGGCGCTAATCTGTATTGTCACCCAAAAAATGAAAACCGGCAGCTGATTGGAAGAACGCATCACGTGGGTCTGGCTGCTCCCCGAGAAAATTAAAACATTTTAAGTAGGGCTGGGGTTAAACGATTATTTATTAAACGATTAATCGGGCGAATATTTTATCGATTAGTCGACTAATCTAACGACTAATTGGACGATTAATATAACGATTATTTTTCTGTTGCTCGATTAATAAAAACCATAATGGTTTTGCACAGCAAAAAATCTTCTGCTTTAAACAAAATAAAAAAAATACAATTATTTTACTGTTATACAAAATGAAAGGCCAGCCTGTTTACTCTTTTACAGTACCAACATAACTCTCTTGTTCAAAAAATTCAAAAGTTGTAGTGCAAAAAAAACACAGCTAGATCTAGCAGCTGTGCACTTTGGGGCAAGCTGTTTTTTTAGGACTTTTTGCAGGACATTGTGCAATGTTTTGGTCTCCCACGTGTGTGTGGCGAGCTGTGGCGACGCAAAAATATGAAGTCGACGTCATTTTGATGTTGATGCGTCGACGTCATGGACGCGTCGCTACAGGCCTAATTTTAAGAGAGAAATAGGCCGTGCAGTTGCTGAATCTGTCTTCATTTCAGATCGTCAGTTAGAAAAATTTTAAGCGCTGCCTGGAAGGCGACGTTGGGGGCTTAAAACACCAAACACCGCCCTATGTAGCAAACAATTATTTTCATTAGCGATTAATCTGATTAATCTTTTTTCTATCAATCAAATGATCATTCAACCCATAAAAAAGCCGAAAAAGGAGCATCTAAAGTTCTACGAGCTCGAGGTGACGTCTTTACATGTCTTGTTTTGTCAGATCAACTATCTAACAACTAAATATATTCAATTTACAATTATGTAAAATAGAGAAAAGCTAATTATCACATTTTAAGCTGGAACAAGTTAATGTTTGGCATTTCTGCAATTTTGCTCCTTAAACTCAAGTCTCACAACTGTTGTCAGCTCTCTTAGTTGATATTTTACATTGACGGATTATTTGGTATGTAGCATTTCAGTATCTTTCTGTGCACACATCTCTAAACCAGAAAAACAAGGAATTCCCCGTTGGTGCTGACGTGGGAAATCACGAGTCATCAAGGGAGCCGGTGAGCTAAACCAGCTGAGTCATGTGTGGGGAGGGAGGCAGGTGATGTAACAAGAGATAAGTGTGTGTGTGTCGGATTACAGCTTACTTTTAGATTAGATAGAAGTTACATACGGTTTAGCTTTAAAGGGAAAGGTCTGACCTCGAGCCAAACACCCCCCAGAAGCTTTGTTCCCTTGGTCTAACACTGGTTGAGTTAGCGCTAACAGCTAAATGGCTTAGTGCAGGCGCTAATGGATCCAACGGTATATCTTGTAAATTACCCCACTAATAATTAGGGATGTTCTGATACCGATACCAGTATCGGTATCGGCTCTGATACTGCCTAAAACGCTGGTATCAGTATCAGGAAGTACTGGAGTTAATGCACCGATCCGATACCACGTAATAAAGCCCTAAAGAAAATCTACGTTAAAGTAGTTTATGTATGTTCTCTTTCCGTTATAACTGACTGTCAACAACAACAGCTAAATGGCTTAATGCAGGCGCTAATGGATCCAACGGTGTATCTTGTAAATTACCCCACTAATAATGCCCGGAATGGTACCAAACTTCTACAGTAGTACAAATAGGTTCTGTACTCATAAAACAAAGCATTGGAAAGTTTGTAAGTACACCAGGACGGCAGAGTTGCGACGGTTGCGCGTGAATTCCCTGCTATTTGAAAACAAAGAAGATGGCTGCTGCTGCTGGTGAACAGCGGTCTTTGGAGTCGGCTTTGGCCGCGACTCTGGAAGACTTGGAGTTCAGCTTTTCTTTGAGAAAAGAACAAAGAACGGCCCTGAAGTCATTCTTAAAAAAGGAAGATGTGTTCAGAGTTTAAAGTTGAATCTATCAACTAGCGTTGCTCTGATTGGTTGGAGAGCTATCCTATTGGTGCAGAGGGAATTTGAAAGACAACCGTTGATCCCGCCCCTCGGATTGAGCCCAGCCAATGGGGAGTTCCCAGACAGGCTAGCTTGCATGGCTTCTCATACTGAATGGGGATACTGTTGATGTGTAGCTGTGCTAACGTCTTGCTGCATTCCTGTAGCTCTGCATGGCTAACTGAGAAAGCTTCTTTGTTGCTTTAGCTGTCTGTGTAGTATAACATGTACTAATATCTGGCTGACTACTGTCTGTGTAGTATAACATGTACTAATATCTGGCTGACTACTGTCTGTGTAGTATAACATGTACTAATATCTGGCTGACTACTGTCTGTGTAGTATAACATGTACTAATATCTGGCTGACTACTGTCTGTGTAGTATAACATGTACTAATATCTGGCTGACTACTGTCTGTGTAGTATAACATGTACTAATATCTGGCTGACTACTGTCTGTGTAGTATAACATGTACTAATATCTGGCTGACTACTGTCTGTGTAGTATAACATGTACTAATATCTGGCTGACTACTGTCTGTGTAGTATAACATGTACTAATATCTGGCTGACTACTGTCTGTGTAGTATAACATGTACTAATATCTGGCTGACTACTGTCTGTGTAGTATAACATGTACTAATATCTGTGTCTGTGTAGTATAACATGTACTAATATCTGTGTCTGTGTAGTATAACCTGTACTAATATCTGTGTCTGTGTAGTATAACCTGTACTAATATCTGTGTCTGTGTAGTATAACATGTACTAATATCTGTGTCTGTGTAGTATAACCTGTACTAATATCTGTGTCTGTGTAGTATATTATGTACTAATATCTAGTTGACTTCTGTCTGTGTAGTATAACCTGTACTAGGGCTTTGACTTTTGCCCAAAAATCATATTCGAAGTTCGTTTGTTTATGAATATCAATATTCGAATATATTAAAATATTTATTAATAATATTTTGACCATTAAATGCCTTCAGTAAGGCTTATATTGGTATCAAACTTGGTATATGTTCTGTCCACCAGGGGGCAGTGTATCAGTCAGTAGGCGTGCAATGATGTTGTTAGAAGAAGAACACACTGCCACCACTGGTTTTTAAATTAAAAGTCAGACCCTGGATTAAACACAAACAATATGCTTTCAACAGGAAGTTCGGATATTTCACCGTAGCCTACGTAAGTGGTCTGATGGAATACTTTTGCGCTGGTGTGTGCGTCGAGCCGCGTGTGTGTGTGTGTGTGTGTGTGTGCGTCGAGCCGCGTGTGTGTGTGTGTGCATTGAGCCGCGTGTGTGTGTGGGTGTGTGTGTGTGCGTGTGTGTGTGTGTCTGTGTGTGTGTGTGTGTGCATCGAGCCGCGTGTGTGTGTGTGTGTGTGGGTGTGTGTGTGTGTGTGTGTGCGTCGAGCCGCGTGTGTGTGTGTGGGTGTGTGTGTGCATCGAGCTGCGTGTGTGTGTGTGGGTGTGTATGTGCATCGAGCTGCGTGTGTGTGTGTGTGTGGGTGTGTGTGTGTGTGTGTGCGTCGAGCCGCGTGTGTGTGTGGGTGTGTGTGTGCATCGAGCTGCGTGTGTGTGTGTGGGTGTGTGTGGGTGTGTGTGTGCATCGAGCCGCGTGTGTGTAGGTGTGTGGGTGCGTGTGTGTGGGTGTGCGTGCGTGCGTGCGTGCGTGTGTGTGTGTGTTAGAGTGAGAGAGTGACGGTGATTACCGGTAGCTTCAGAGCGAGTAGTGACTCTAGAGTCATAGTGAGAGAAACAAAGTGTCTCCTCTGTTCTTTCTGACCACGGTGAGACATCTAGAGCAGGAGAAGTTAACCCAAGTTAACCCTCTCCTTGATCTCATGTTGTTTTAGAGGAGGAGAACCAGGAGAAGTTAACCCTCTCCTTGATCTCATGTTGTTATAGAGGAGAACCAGGAGAAGTTAACCCTCTCCTTGATCTCATGTTGTTATAGAGAAGGAGAACCAGGAGAAGTTAACCCTCTCCTTGATCTCATGTTGTTATAGAGAAGGAGAACCAGGAGAAGTTAACCCTCTCCTTGATCTCATGTTGTTATAGAGAAGGAGAACCAGGAAATGAGTCGGGGGAAATGCGCTACCAAGCCGCGGCCGAGCGACGTGCGTCGTGCGACGTGTTTACATTTTGAAATGCGTGAAAAAGCCTCGGATTCTGAATTGAAAACAAGGTTTACAAGCAAACACATTTACAAAAAAATAATGCCCATAACAGGTTCGAAATTCGAATATTAAGGGCTGCCTAATATTCGTTCGAATATCAATATTTTTTTTAATATTCGAATATCGAAGTTCGGAGTCAAAGCCCTAACCTGTACTAATATCTGTGTCTGTGTAGTATAACCTGTACTAATATCTGTGTCTGTGTAGTATAACCTGTACTAATATCTGTGTCTGTGTAGTATAATATGTACTAATGTCTTGCTGTTTCCTGTATCTCTGGTCTAAAACCAGCTGGCCAGAAGGACTACAGTTGAGAATCAGCTGAATCTGAAGGTTAGGGTCAGTTGGAACGTAAAACACGGACTAATACGGACTTGGAGAGCCATCTGTTTACAGCTTGCTTACACACACACACACTGATATATAATCAATGTACTGCAGGTGGTTGGTGTGGTCCACCAGGAGCCAGACATAAACCGAACGTTCAGTTTCATGAGATTATACGAGCACCTGGCCCTATTCCTGGACTGATAACATCATTACCCAATAACACACAACTCAGGATTACATTATCTCGGTCACAGAGCTGCATTCAAATCACCCTCCTTATATTTCACGTCAATTCTGTGACCCTTTTCCTGTTGTCTTGCTCTTTTCTACGGACCACTTGACAACCTCAGAGGCATTTTACCAGTAGTGACCATCAGGGTTCAACATTAGCACCATCCACCAGCCAAATCCTGGTAAAATATGCAAGTGGCTGGTAGATTTGCTTCACTCACCAGCCAAAACAACAATTGTAATCTAGTGAGTGGCTGGTAAAATTTGCTTTTTGGCTGGTGGACGACAAAGTAAATTTTGAATCCTGGTGACCATCCCTATGCCCAAAAACGGATTTACAAGTGAGGGCCGTTTTGTCTGTCACGTTGTCGCTTCCATGAACTCGACTCTAGGGCTGCAACTAACGATTATTTTCATAGTCGATTAATCTGTCGATTTTTTTCTCGATTAATCGATTAGTTGTTTGATCTATAAAAAAACATGGTGAAAAATGTGGATCAGTGTTTCCCAAGGGGGTCAGCGTCTCCTCACAACCCGAACCTCCTATGGCGCCATGTTGATGCTACCAAGCCATCACCTCCCGTTAGCATCCCATTGACTGCCATTCATTCTGACGTCACTTTGACAGAGAATAACTTTACATCTGAAGAGTTTAAAGACTCTATTTGTCCATTGTTCATTTCTAAAGAAACACGACAATGTATAAAAGGCTCCATTACCTTGTACCTCACGTTATGGCTCCGTAGCAGACGTTTTTATAAAAATAGGCTAACGATTGGGTCATAACCACGAGACTTACTGTCTCATAGTAGAGGAATTACCGTATAGTACAGGAGAAGCTCTCAGGCAGTTTGGACTTCCATTAGCTGTTTAAGTTTAATTACTAATGTTAACTATCATTGTAGTGATCAATAATTAGCCTGTGTCTATGTTATCTCCTTACATATACCTACGCTCTCCGTCTCTGCTAGATTGGGAATGATTGAGATTTCTCTTGGGACAGCTACCAGAAGACTTCCAACTTTCAGACAGGTTGCTCACGTCACATCTACGTCTTCAAGCTCAGTTGGAGGCTGCTCAGTAACGCTCAGCCATCACCGGGAAAGAGACTTCACTGGTCTCCGTCCAGAGACACGGGACCTGCTGGTCCATTATATATATATACTGAATATGGTGTTCCCCAAAGCCTAAGAGGACGTCCTCAAATGTCTTGTTTTGTCTAAAACTCAAAGATATTCAGTTAACTGTCCCAGAGGAGAGAAGAAACTAGAAGATATTCACATTTAACAAGCTGGGATCAGAGAAATCTTATTTTTTTTTTAATAAAAAAATGACTCAAACGATTAATTGATTATCAAAATAGTTGGCGATTAATTTAATAGTTGACAACTAATTGATTAATCGATTCATCGTTGCACCTCTACTCACATGAAATGTAGGCCACGTGAGCCGGTTACCGTTACTGAGCTAATGATCCATTAACTGGCTATTCTGGTGTCATTTTAACTACAGAAAAACAGCATTTTGATGATGGTTGCCTGTAAAACATATTTAGGAATATGCTGATGACATACTGTTGTTAGTTGCGGTTACTTATGGCATTTTTATCAACCTGATGTTATTCTTCAGTTCTTTCCTAAATCAACTCTCTGTTAGACTGGGTACACCCAGCCTGATCTGCCGGGGGTTTGATTCCTCCCTGCAGCTCAGACTGGAAACCTGTACATTTATCTATCCTGCTTCCGTTACAAATCTGTGGGGACCAATCACAAACTGGCCTATCCACCTGGCACGCTATTGGCTGGTTTAAAACGCTGACGATAGAGAAGCGACCGAGCAGCTTCTTGTTTACATTCAACATGGCGGCCACCGAAGGTCAGCAACCGTTGATGCCGCTGTCGCTACTACGTCACCCAGATCGTTGCTCTGATTGGTTGAAGGACTATCCAATGGCGTACAGAGTTATTGAGCTATGTCCGTTGATCCCGCCTCTTGTGCAGTAGAAAATCCAGAGCAGACTCCCCAGACTAATGTTCAGTCTTAAAAGATGGAGCTTGGTCTGCTGATAGCCAGACTAACTCTGTGTAACTTGGAGAATAAAAACCCAAGTGGAAAATGTTAAACAAAGCCAAAGGGCCTTATTAAAATACCTAACGCGGCCGCCCGGATTGGTAGAGCGGGCACCCATATATAGAGACACCGACCTGCGTCCCTTTGCTGCATGTCATTCCCCCCCTCTCCCCCTTTCATGTCCTCAGCTGTCCTGTCAATATAAAAGGCCTAAAAATGCCCAAAAACAATAGCTAACGTCAAACCGCATGAAGGATGTAAAGTAGTAAAACCTGAGAGAGATGCTGTTATCATGGTAGGTTTGCTTTGAGGAATTGATGTATTGTGTGTATTGTTATTCCTCCAGTGTTTCCCACACACACACACACACACACACACACACTAATTTGTGGCGGTGCGCCGCACAATCAACACCAGCCGCCGCACATTGCGTTTCGTTATTATTTATTTTTTAACAGTATTTAAAACACGCAGCGTATTAGTTCAGCTGCATTTCCTTTCCCTGCTCTCCCTCCATCTCTCTGTCACTTACGTCACACACACACACACACACACACACACACACACACACACACACACACACACACACACACACACACACACACAGCCCCTCCCCCCGTGCAGTGTCTGTCTCCATCAAAACGAGAGAAGACGGAAAAAAATCACAAGTTCATGAAAGGTTGGTATCTCGTGAACACCTTTACACATTCACACATTAAAAAGTGCTATAAAAACATTTTATATTCTGAATACCATGTTGTCAGTGTGTTAATGTTGGAGTCCCGACCCGACTCTTAGCAAACAAGCGATTGCACCTGCTTTAGAAAGTTAACTAGTCGCAAGTTTGCTGTAAAACAAATAGCTTTCTAATCTGTGGGAAACACGGTCATCCCCTGACTGGAGGGAGGCTCACTGATAGGATGAACAATGTTGAAAATCAGGTTGCTTGAAACTGGAGTCCGTGGAATAAAGAACGGGACTTCTAAAACCAGCTGTAACTGACCTCATAGTGGGAGCGTTGTGTCTTTGATTTGCGGTTGCATGACAGTGCTCCCAGCAGCCACAGCTGCCAGTTTGGCTGTATGTAATTAGGGTGTGTCATGTTGTATACGAGGCCCAAAATATCACGGTAAATGAAGTGTTAAAACTCTCCTGAAATACTTCTATTAGAGCTGAATAGTAGTACAATTACTTCACACCATGTTGGCTTTGGATTTTATTTAACAAAACAAATTGTGAACTGTGTAATGCAACATATAACACCACAAACATGAGATTTATTTTGGGTGCTAATGGTTCAAATATATTTTTTAAGACACAACTAGAGGTGTTGAAATTAATCAAATAATGGATGCATGGGATCGTGGACGTGTTTACTATTTAATGTAGGCCTAACAACCTTTCTGTTTACATATTCTGGGATGTTTTGCACATTCAGGAAGAGCCACGTGCTCAGTGCTGTAGTTTTAATATCCAGTTTATTTAGTATTAAAGCACTGCAGAATGTTTGGTTTTTGAAGCTTGAAAAGTAGTATATGATATAGGAGATATACGAGAGATATCACGATATCAATATAATATCCATATACTGCCCAGCTCTAACTGGTAGTATTAGTACCAACACTGCCCTTAAAAGACCCATTTAGTGGCCGGGTTGGTTCAGCGGTAGAGCTAGCGCACATATACTGAGAGGTGAATGCCTCGACTCAGGGGTCCAGGGTTCGAGTCCGACCTGTGATGATTTCCTGCATATATCCCCCCCCCCTCTCTCTCTCCCCTTTCTCACTGAGCTGTCCTGTCAAGAATTAAAGGCGGAAAGCCCAAAAATACACATTTAAATGGAGTTCTATGCGACCGTGTAGGACAGACGTCAGGTAAGCGGCAGCCTGTCAACTGCCAACTTCCCGGTTGCTTTCCTGCCGTTAGCCTGCGGGCTAACTAACTAGCTAACTAACTAAACCACGGACTTCAGGAGCTTTTCCTCACCTCGTTTGTTCTTCGTGCCGTTCTTCTTGGCCGTCATGAGCTCCTGGTCGATCTTCTTTTCTAAGAAGTCCTGTTTTTTGGCCAACATCTCCTCGGTCTCGCGGAGTCTCTGGATAGCTTCCTGGGGTGTCGGCGCCTTGCCTCCCTTACCCCCGCTGCCGAACAACTTACCAAACACCGACATGTTGTTAGCAACTGTAAACAACAACCAGTGTGCTAACCGTACACGAACAGCCGGTACTTTGTGTTAACGGACAGGTATCGTTAATCGTTAAAGTGCTCTGACTGTCGTCGCCGAGCCGGAGGGCTGCCGCTGCTGTTGTTGTTTTGTCTCTTCTTCCGCTATTCCAGAAACGTCTCGTGATGTCATTACGTCAGCGCTGGTACGTGACTCACACCGTGACGAGGCACGTCTCTCCTGTCATGCTGTCAGGGGGAATTTCACAACTGAGCAAGACGTGTTATTAACTATGGTTATTAATGTAGTCTATTTTGGTCTTGGCCCCACTTTTGTATTCTTTGGCGAGATGTCTGCACGACTGCACATCAACATTTTACAATCAGAAACCATATTTATTTTCAAAAACGAAATCAAACAATTACTACATTACTTACTATAATAGAAATTGTATAAACTAATAAATAATAATAAAAAAAAAAAATGTTACAACTGGGAATCAATTCAAAGAAAGACTGAAGTTACATCTGAAAGGTACTTCGTCCAGTCCTTCCAGAAAAATGTGGAGTTCTTTTGTGATAGTTTTGGGTTAAAATCCTTGATTATGCGGCACAAACACGGTTTGCAGCTTTTCGATGATGTTCACGTCGCGTAATTACGTCACTTCATAACATTCCCATGGCAACAGGGGAAAACGGCTGCTCTTGTGTGAAGTAAACGCAACATTTTTCAACTTTCTGCTAAGATATATGGGACTTTTTTGCAACGAAAATGCGGGGATTATGAAATCATGCAAGCCCCGCATATTTTGCGTGGAAATCGGCAATTTATGCGGCGAAAGTGCGGCGTGTTTGAAAAAATGATATATAAATATTAACATAAATATGCGGACGATGGCTGATTATGCATCGAATTATGAGATCACATAATCTTAGAATATATGCTTCCCTCCTGTCAACATGAGGATGGGTACTGCTCTCAACACTATTCTCAGTTGGCATAATGAGCAAGACAAGATCATATGTTTCCACATTATTTGGTAGGCTATTGCCCAAAATGAAAACTTGTGAAAGAGAATAAACTGAGAGTTTATACACCAGTCTGTGGTTTAGAAGATGGTGGGTGATCATGTATGTTGTGACCTATGATGTGTCTGTTAAAGGGGAACTATGCAGTTATTTTAGTTTTTAATGTACCTTAACTGAACAGTTTCGGAGTCATTGGAATGGTTAGATGACTTTTTTTGGGTTGAATGGTGGTCGTCTCTCCCCCGTAGCGCCTGTGAGCTGAAAAACCCTCACAACAGCATCAGGAATTATGGCGTGATATCAGGAAGTATGGCGTGATATCAGGAAGTATGGCGTGATATCAGGAAGTATGGCGTGATATCCAAGGGGGTCAGCGTCTCCTCACAACCCGAACCTCCTATGGCGCCATTTTGATGCTACCAAGCCATCACCCCCCGTTAGCATCCCATTGACTGCCATTCATTCTGACGTCACTTTGACAGAGAATAACTTTACATCTGAAGAGTTTAAAGACTCTATTTGTCCGTTGTTTATTTCTAAAGAAACACGACAATGTAT
>NC_050178.1:21731650-21784150 GCF_008315115.2 Sander lucioperca | reverse complement strand
TGTAATTCTAGATCCTGTTTTTGACATAAATTTAACTTCAAATTCAAGAATTGAATTGAAATTTAGGATTACATTACATATTCTATGAATGATATTAGTCTGAACTACTTGAACAGATTACATTAACAGGAAATGTTTCCCCAGCAGTTAATGTTAAAAGCTCTAGTCACAGAACTAATAGTTAACTTTGATTTACTGTAATTGTAATCTTGTGGAACATGATGGAACATGACTCCATTTCCCAGAATGCTTTACTTTAACCAAATATTTAAAATGGTTGCCAACCAATTTGAGGTGGACATTTGTGTGAAAGCTTCTTTTCTACACAGTTTGATGGTGAACACTGGACTCTTTAAGTTTCAGAAGTCCCTCACAACTTCAGATTACAAACATTATAGATCTGACACCTGTAATAACAGCCACATGGAAAATAATAGCAGGCCTAAAATGTCATCTGTACTAGTTCATTTTGAAGAACCAACTCCAACACAAACACCAGGGGCCTCATGTATGAAAGACTGCTCAGCTTTCATACCAGAAGATGGCGTATGGCCAAAACTTGAAAAGTACCTACGCACAGAAATATTCCCATGTATAAAACCAGGCGTACGCCAGGTCCTGCACCTTTCCTTTATACATCACAATCAACGTGAAACTGAGGGCACGTGAACGAGCCACCGACCCCGCCTTGCCTCCTCCCGTAAATTAATATGGAAATTACTATAATGCACCCCCGACGTCATTCTTTGTCCAATCACAACGGGTTATCCCGCTGCAGACGGACAAAAGACTTTGTGGAGGTGGAGGTGAGAAGAACATGTTCTGTTTGGAGGTTTGTCATCTTGGATAAGCAATAAAAGAAAATGCCCAGAGTGGAAAATGGTGACCGGGCGGTGAACGCACCGAACCATGGCAGAAATAAAGAAAAAGTCTATATTGAAGTGGAGATCAAGAGAATAGTGGCAGCACCACACCAGTTACAGAGGTAGGTTAATGTGGCTCGGGAAAGGGAAGTTTGGGGTCCCCTGCTGGAGCTGCTACCCCCGCGACCCGTTACCGGATAAGCGGACGAAGATGGATGGATGGATGGAACAACGACCAGAGTTCAAAATTAGCACCGTTTACCAGCCAAATGCTGGTGAAAAATGCCAGTGGCTGGTAGATTTGCTTCACTCACCAGCCAAAAAACCTGATGGTAATCTATTGAGTGGCTGGTAATATTTGAACATTCACTAGCCATTTGGCTGGTGGATGAAAAAGTTAATTTTGAAGCCTGACAACAACATTATATAAAAAACAACATATGATACAGGCTACATTTAGTGCACACACATTACAGACTACACATGAAGTACAATTACTACTTAAAGTAGAGCCTTTAAGACAGACCAGGGACAGGACAGACAGAAGACGGGGCGTAAGTAGACCTGTAACAGAGCACTGATTGGTAGAAGTCAGGGTCACAGTGTGGTCATAAGGTAGAAAATAACAACTTTAGCAGCAGGAAATAACGTGCAGGAGTGTATTTCAGTTCAGTGTGAAAAATGTTGTGATGATATCAGAGGATGGTGTGTTGAGAGTTCACACAGACTCCAGGGTGGTTAAAGATGTTTGTCCTCAATTCATTTAAAAACCATCAGACCATTTACTCCACCATTCATTCAGACGGCTCACTGCACTAGTTGGAACAATATACAATACTTCATATAATAGAATACTAAATCACAGTAACAGTAACGTTATCTCCAAATAACTATATTTCTATCAGCTGTTCTTCAGTGGAGAGTTTATATTCACTGAACCAACGGACCTTTAGACCACATGAACCATACACACATACACTACATGGGGTATCGGCCATTTTTATTATAGTATATTTATATTAAGTATTACCAAATAAATACATGAAATGTAATAAAATGTAATGTATAAAGTGTGGTGAGTGTGTGAGATAAGAACATAGAAATGAAACTAATAAAATATGTAAACATGTTTTAATGTGTGAATATGATTGATGGAGCTCTGCTTGTAGTTCCTGATGATGTCACCAGAGGGCGCCATGACGTCATCACCAGCTCAGAGATGCTGTGTCTGAATGGAGTTCAGTGGTCTATTTGTTCTTGTGTCAAAGTAAATAGTTAATCTTTCACCGTGTGGTCCTGTGGATGTTTTAATGTGGATTAAGACGAGGACATGTAGAAGAGAGTAGAGCTACGACTTCATTCTGGGGAAACCTACAACATTTAGTAACTTAAATTTGTGCATACTAATATATCTGAATGCAGGAATTTAGACGTCAGAATGATTGCTGAGAGTGTGGTCTCCACCTGCTCTATTGGTAGAGAGTCCTGATTAGGATTGGACTCTACTAATAACATGGTAGTGAATCTGAACTCAAAGTTGCATCATAAAGAAGAGCCACTAGTTCCTGTTGGAGGAGTACCAGCTCATAGTGACCAGTTCCATATTAGTTGGTTTAGTGAGAGAATCATAACCAATGGAGAGCAGAGAGATGTTTTCCCTCCGGTGGGCTGGGAAAAGAGCGTGAGTGTGAATTCAACATTAAGATGTTGAACTATTTTAGAGGCTGTGGACGTTGTTGACTTCATTAATGTGTTTACTGTGGTAATGGACTGAGCTTTCTTTATAACATTGGTGATGCGGATCATACTGTAATAGTAAAACCACTGTAGCCGTCAGAAAAGTGTGACTCGCTCTGAAAGCCGTTTGTTTGTAGTTGTTACCATGGTGAATTGTAGTATCATGGCTCCATTCATACTGCCTTTTTATTGTGGTGGTGCACGTGCATGAACATACTCGGAATTGATTGAACAAACTCATAGCAGCTGTTCTGAATCCAAAAACTCAGAGTTTCCATCTCAGGGTAAATCAACTCAGAGATCAGGGTTAGACTCAGAGTTTCTTAAACCTCCTTTCTGAAACGGACTCCTGGATTCAGCCGAACCCCAGAAAATTTGGATTCAGTGCCTCCTTAGAGACTACAGACGTTTTTATAGAAAACACATATTGTGTTTATGGAAATAAGATTTATTGGATTATATACAGAAGCATAATAACACATGTTCTAATAAAGAAAATACCTTAATTGTGAAGACAACATATTTATTCTTTGATTGTCAAACTGAAACAGATTTACATTTGTTAAAACATGTTGAACTCATCAAGTCTTTTTATCTTTAAACATTTATGGAAATAAATCCCTAAGAGCTGAAGCTGCTCCAATAAAACATGATTAAAGTGAAAATCAAAGTCAACACAGTTCATACAGAACTAGTTTTCATCCCTGAGGAGATGATTTCATCATTACTAAAGAAGAAGAAGATTAAAGACACCATCAGTGAGATAAAGTGAAGCCTCGTCCTCCACCAACATTTAACCCACAGGACAGGAAGTTGTTACAGAGAACACAGAGACACTGAGGCACCAGGATACCAGATCCTGAACCCAGGATAGAGAGGCTGAGTGAATGTGGTGTTGAAGGTGTGGAGGTGGATCAGTGAGTCAGAGGAGACTGAGTAGAAGGACAGAGAGCCAGCAGGACAGTCCACATACACTGCTACTCTACCAGAGACAGAGGAGGAGGAGGTGGATGTTTCTCTCTTATTGTGACAGACATAGTAACCAACATCAGAGCAGTCCAGACTCCAGGACTGATCATTAAATCCAAACACACAGTCATAACTGTCTCCTCTCCTGCTGATTCCTCTGTAACTCACTGATATATAAACCCTTCCTCTCCTCTCAACCTCCCAGTAACAGCGACCAGTCAGACCATCTCTACACAGCAGCTGATCCCAGTCAAACCTCTCTGGATGATCAGGATATGGCTGATCCTCCTCCACTAATGTCACCTTCCTGTTGTTGTCAGACAGTTTGAGTTTTCTGTTCACTGTGTTTGTGTCCAATGTGAGTTCACAGGAATCTGACGGAGAGAAGGAGACACAACATCATTAGTTAAACTTTAGTTAATCATTATTATACTGTTATTTAATAATTAATAACTGGTTTATAAAGCATTACATAACAATGTTTATGGATTTAAAACTCTTTGTTAACAAGTTATTATAATCATCAGATACAACTTTATATAACATCCAAATAATGTTTTTGATACCATTAAATAATCATTTACAAATACTTAAATATAAAAAATATATATAAAATATTTTGATGTGAGCAAAAATTAACTGTTAAAATAATATAAATGATAGCATAACTAATAATTATTAATTATTAATTATCATTTTGTTGTTAGTTAACAGTAAACTAACTATTAATTTATCATTTATTAGTGACCTCTCCGGGAACCATCACCTTATCGTGGTGGAGAGGTTTGTGTGTCCCTATGAACCTGAGGGCTGTGTTGTCTGGACCTTTGTGCTCTCAGGTGAGGGGCCAGACAAAGAATGGTCCAAAAATCCTATGAGTGACCGAGGAAGAGAAAGACCCTGCCCGGAGGAAGCCCGGGGCCCCCGTCTGGAGCCAGGCCCAGATGGAGGGCCCGTCAGCGAGCATCCGGTGGCCGGGTTTGCCACGGAGCCCGGCCGGGCACAGCCCAAAAAAGCTACGTGGCATCCATCTCTCCATCCCATGGGCCCACCACCTGTGGTAGGAACCGCTGGGGTCGGGTGTGCTGCCACACGGGTGGCAGTGAAGGTCAGGGGCCTTGACAGACCAGACCCGAGCAGCAGAGGCTGGCTCTGGGGATGTGGACCGTCTCCTCTCTGTGGGGGAAGGAGCCGGAACTTGTGCGGGAGGTGGAGCGCTACCGGTTAGATCTGGTGGGGCTTACCTCTACGCACAGTCTCGGTTCTGGAACCATACTCCTGGATAGGGGTTGGACTCTTTTCTTTCTTTCTTTCTTTTCTTCTCCGGAGTTGCCCAGGGTGTGAGGCGCCGGGCGGGTGTGGGGATACTCACAAGCCCCCGGCTGAGCGCCACTACATTGGAGTTTACCCCGGTGGACGAGAGGGTCGCCTCCCTACGCCTGCGGGTTGTGGGGGGGGGAAACTCTGACTGTTGTTTGTGCATATGCACCAAACAAGACTTCGGAGTATTCGGCCTTCTTGGAGACCTTGAGTGGAGTCCTGTATGGGGCTCCAGTGGGGGACTCCATAGTTCTGCTGGGGGACTTCAACGCGCACATGGGAAATGATGGAGACACATGGAGAGGAACAGTCTCCCTGATCTAAACCAGAGCGGTTGTTTGTTGTTGGACTTCTGTGCTAGTCATGGATTGTCTATAACGAACACCATGTTCGAACATAGGGATGCTCATAAGTGTACTTGGTACCAGAGCGCCCTAGGCCAAAGGTCAATGATCGATTTTATAATCGTTTCATCTGATCTGAGGCTGTATGTTTTGGACACTCGGGTGAAGAGAGGGGCGGTCAGGGAAACCGTCGGACTGAAGGAGTCTTTCCGGGATATGTTATCCCAAAGGACTCCGGAGGCAGTTGCAAAGTACCAAAGGGCCCGAAGGGCTGCTGCCTCTGCCGTGAAAGAGGCAAAGCAGCGGGTGTGGGAGAAGTTCGGAGAAGACACGGAGAAGGACTTTCGGTCGGCACCAAGGTGCTTCTGGAAAACCGTTCGCCACCTCAGGAGGGGGAAGCGGGGAAACATCCAAGCTGTGTACAGTAAGGATGGGACGCTGTTGACCTCAACTGAGGAGGTAATAGGGCCGTGGAAGGAGCACCTTGAGGAACTCCTAAATCTGACTTATACGCCCTCTATGGTAGAGGCAGAGCTGGAGGATGATGGGGGATTGTCGTCTATTTCCCAGGCGGAAGTTTCTGAGGTAGTTAAACAACTCCACAGTGGCAAAGCCCCAGGGCTTGATGAGATCCGTCCAGAAATGTTTAAAGCTCTGGGTGTGGAGGGGTTGTCTTGGTTGACACGCCTCTTCAACATTGCGTGGAAGTCTGGGACGGTGCCTAAGGAGTGGCAGACCGGGGTGGTGGTTCCCCTGTTCAAAAACGGGGACCAGAGGGTGTGCGTCAATTACAGCAGTATCACACTTCTCAGCCTCCCCGGTAAAGTCTACTCCAAGGTGCCTGAAATGAGGGTTAGGTCGATAGTCGAACCTCGGGTTGAAGAGGAACAATGTGGGTTGACTGGATCAGTCCGCAGCCGAGTGTGAAGCGGCTGGGATGAGGATCAGCACCTCTAAATCTGAGGCTATGGTTCTCAGCAAGAAACCAATGGAGTGCCTACTTCAGGTAGGGAATGAGTCCTTACCCCAAGTGAAGAAGTTCAAGTACTTCAGGGTCTTGTTCGCGAGTGAGGGGACAATGGAGCGGGAGATTGGTCGAAGAATCGGCGCAGCGGGTGCAGTATTACATTCAATTTATTGCAGAGAGCTGATCTCAATCTACCGGTCAGTTTTCGTTCCTACCCTCACCTATGGTCACGAAGGCTGGGTCATGACCGAAAGAACGAGATCCAGGGTACAAGCGGCCGAAATGGGTTTCCTCAGGAGGGTGGCTGGCGTCTCCCTTAGAGATAGGGTGAGAAGCTCAGTCATCCGTGAGGAGCTCGGAGTAGAGCCGCTGCTCCTTCGCATCGAAAGGAGCCAGTTGAGGTGGTTCGGGCATCTGGTAAGGATGCCTCCTGGGTGCACCCCTAGGGAGGTGTTCCAGGCACGTTCAGCTGGGAGGAGGCCTCAGGGAAGACCCAGGACTAGGTGGAGGGATTATTTCTCCAACCTGGCCTGGGAACGCCTTGGGATCCCCCAGTCGGAGCTGGTTAATGTGGCTCAGGAAAGGGAAGCTTGGGGTCCCCTGCGGGAGCTGCTACCCCCGCGACCTGAGACCGGATAAGCGGACGAAGATGGATAGATTTATTAGTGATGGTTATTATGAAATGTTATAAACCCGGGCAGCAGTTAATCAACAGACACATCTGGAGGATTTATTCTCCTGATGTTCATTTATCTAAAGTTTAATAATGATGTAGTCAGTAATCAGTACTGATCTACAGGGGGGCACAGACACACACACACACACACACACACACACACACACACACACACAGACACACACACAGACACACACAAACAGACATTACATTTCATCAGATCACTCCTCTTGTCCACCCTGGAGGAAGAAACAGAGTCAGAATGATTTTCTATCAACATGAGTCCTAACTGCTGTTAGACATGATGAACAGTTCCTCAGTCTGTCAGAGAGACAGAGAAACTCATCTCAGTTAACTGGTCACTGGTATCTACGAGGAACGGGAAGATAACGTAGAAATAATAAGAGACCAGACATCACTGATCTCTCTGGTTTATTAATCTCCTCCCACATGATAAAACAAGGTGAAATATGCACGGAGACCTTTCTGCTCATCACATTGTTTGTTGCAGTACTCTCTGAAACATCACGGGGGCGTACAAACAAAATCATCAATTTCAAGAAAAGGTGTTTTATGGGGAAAATACTTTTAAGTTGACCTGATGATGGCGCTAGACAGAAAGTCAGAATTACTACAATTCATCACATGGGGAACATTAATGTCTGAACCACATTTCATTAAAATCCATCCAATAGATGATAAGATGTTTTCACTTAAAGCTAAAAGTGTAAACCTGCTGGTGACTCAGAGGAACTCTCAGAGGATCACTATGGATCAATCCTCTGGGGAATAAATGTCAGAACAAGATATTATCTCAACACATTTAGTAGTTGTTGAGATATTTCAGACTGGAACAAAGAGGTGGACCAACATAACTATCTCTAGAGCCATGCTGCTAACAGGACTAACATGAGAATGATTTTTGATCTTTCCATTCTAACTTGTGTATGTGTTTCCTAACTCAGGCCTACTCTCTCCTCTGAACAGAAATAAGAAGTTCTTCAGCTGAAGGACAAGAAATTAGAGGCACCAGCAGAGTTTGAGCTCTTGTTGTGTGTTCATACCTGAGAGGGTCCACAGCAGGCAGATTCAATCCTCTCAGGGCCTGTTGGATCCCCTCCACTAGAAGATGAAGAAGTTATATTTTATTAATTCAAGGAGGATAAATTACATTTTTCACTCTGGTATTTTAAACATTACACACACACTGGCCGAGTCCACACCCATGCCAACAGGACCTAATTAGTGGACTGCTGTTTTGAAGCCTTGAGTTTGACAGTTTGGCCGTTGCTGTCTTGGTTTTTTGCAACCAGATGTGATGATTTTGGACGAGAGGGTGGAGAATGACAGAGCCAAGCCATTGCTATTTATGGTGTTGTTACAGTGGTGTGTGGACATCCAATAAGAATATTATAATAATAATAGAGAGATGTCAGTCAGACAGCCACAGCTGCTACCTTGGGGCAGCTGTGGCTTAGTTGAGAGAGAGAGTTGGTGTACAGAGCGGGTTCTGACACAGATCTTCTCTAAGGGTGTCAGGTGTTTCAGGGGATGTAGGACCCAAATGCAAGATGGCAGAAAACAAGAGTAATCTGAAGGATTTATTAAAATGAAATCCAATGAACAAAAGGTGTCCTGGAACAGCAGGCAAAAATCCAACAAAAACAGAAACAGGCAGAATCCAAAACAGGAACAGGCAAAACATCAGGAACACCGAGACCAACAGGGTAGATGACACACAGACACTCCAAACAACATACAATGATCTGACAACAGACAAGGGAAAGACAGAGACTAAATACAAGAGGTAACAAGGACTAACAAGGGACAGGTGATACAACAGGTGAAACACATCAGGGCGGGGCAGAACAATCAGACAGGCGGGAAAACAGAAAACAGGAAGTAAACTGGACAAGACAAGTGAGAACAAACAGATTACAAAATAAAACAGGAAACACAAAGTCACAAGTGTGACAAAGGGGGCTTTCACACCTGAAAGTCCAGACGAAGGTTCATGTTTCTGCATTTGATTCAGTAACTTTTGGTTTGACACTGCAGTTATGCAAGCGCACTAAAGAACTCTACATGACATAAGTACGTCCTGTCGTTGTCACATATGTGAGCTGCATCTCCCGACAGTAGTAACTGATTGGTTTGTAGACAGCCTTCCCCGTCCTGTGGCGCATGCGCGAGCGGCGACACGGTCCCTGCACGTCTCCTACCGGTATTTGTTTTTGTTTTAATGTGTGTTTTTATATGCCGTAATACCGTGGATTAATTAACCAATAACGTGTTGGCCCTGACCATGAGGCTGAACCAAGTCATTTTCCTGCTGATCCTGATCACTTTGTTGGCCGACCTTATCCAACATGCCGCTGGCTACAACATTAAGACACACACTGGCCAGACGGCTCAGATCACCTACACCCGGGACTTTCTGTTAAATATCGGGCTCCCTTCAACACATTCTTGCTTCAAAGACACGTGGCTGTTACCACCCAAATGTGTCAGAGCAACAACGCCAAAACAAGGAAACGCGGAAGGAAAGGAGGAATCCAGGAGCGGATTAAAAGGCAACCCTATAGACAATCTCTTCCATCTGTCATGCTCGGTAATGTCCAAAACCTACAGAACAAAGTGGATGAGTTGCAGGCCTGCACTCAGTACCTCTGGGACTACTGGCAATCTTGCCTTATCTGCTTGACAGAGAGTTGGCTTATGGGGGCAGACACTGATTCTGAAGCCAACCTGGAGGGTTTCACGGTGGTGAGGATGGACCACAACCAAAACTACTAGACTTTTTGTTGTGTATATTGCACCCACTGCAAGCAAAAAAGTTGCAAAAGAGGATGTTTTTTCTAAGGAAACGCAATCATTTTAGAATAGACAGCTGTATTCTTCAGCTGTTTTACAAAGCTCTCTTGCAGAGTGTCTTATCATTTGGCCTTATTTGTGCTTTTGGTAACATATATATTAAGGACCAGAAGAAACTGCAACAAATAGTCAAAACAGCCAGTAAGATCATTGGAGTTGATCAGGTATCTGTAGCTCAATTGTACAATGACCTTAAGTTTAAAAAAGACAGAACAAATTCTAAATTATTCAACCCACCCTCTTCATCAGAATTTCTCGTCTCCTCTCTCTGTGTCTGGTCTGTAGACGGGCTTCCCTGTCCTCTCGTCTCCTCTCTCTGTGTCTGGTCTGTAGACGGGCTTCCCTGTCCTCTCGTCTCCTCTCTCTGTGTCTGGTCTGTAGACGGGCTTCCCTGTCCTCTCGTCTCCTCTCTCTGTGGTCTGAACGGGCTCGTCCTCGTCTCTCTCTGTGTCTGGTCTGTAGACGGGCTTCCCTGTCTCTCTCTCTGTGGGTCTGTAGAGGGCTTCCCTGTCCTCGTCTCTCTCTGTGTCTGGTCTGTAGACGGGCTTCCCTGTCTCGTCTCCTCTCTGTCTGGTCTGTAGACGGGCTTCCCTGTCCTCTCGTCTCCTCTCTCTGTGTCTGGTCTGTAGACGGGCTTCCCTGTCCTCTCGTCTCCTCTCTCTGTGTCGGAGGTTTTCCAGCTGACTGCTGCTCTCCTCTTTCTGTTTTTTTGTGTTGTTGAGAAGCGAGACACGGGAACTTTACTGCTGCAGGATTTATTCAGAGATAAACTGAAACCTGCGCTGTACATTACCACTTAACAAGTAAACTGCTGATGTATTCTCTGCTCTGATAGCCGACAGCTGTCTGCTCTGAGCACTGACACCGTCTCTCTCTCTCTCATGTTCACACTCAGCTCTGAGCTCTTCCTTAAAGGAGCTTCCCCGCTCTTATAACACCAAGATATCCTGTCAGAGTTTCCAGGATTTGGTCTGAAAGTCCAAACCATCCAAAAAATGCTTTCACACTAGAAAAGAACCGGACCATGGTTCAGCTTGACTATCTCTTTTGGTCGGACCAAATTTGGATGCGGTCTTTGAGGTAAGATGTGAGCAGAGAGAGTGCAGAGCCTGAGACACCCACATCCTGAAGGTGGAAATGAGGATCTGGTGGTTCTCTGTGTCAAAGGCAGTCTATAAGGATCACCACTCTTCTGGACTTTCCAAAATGTTATTGGACCGAATTGTATAAATTATTTTTGGGAAACGAGTCATTCCACTTAAAAACTATTTCGCTTTTGCAGAGCCTATGGGGTAAACACAACTAACTTGGTTGTGATTGGCCAGAGTATGCAGCAAAGTAAATAATAAAGACAGACGGGGACGGAAGGTAAAACTTTACCAATTTTCTGGCCAGTACACCACTGGAGTGAAAGTAAAAACTAAGTACGATGTCAAAAAACTGCTTCATGTTACAATGCCAGACGATTAATCAGTAAACTTGGTGTCAGACAGATTCAAAGATCTGGACCCAGGCAACAGTAGTTTATAAATACAGACCTGGAGCCTCAGGGATTTGACCTCTCTGAACCTGCTCTCCTGCTGCCATGCCTTCTTCTTCCTTTTGGTCCTGGAAAGAGAAAGAGAAAGAGTCAGTTACACAATGATAAAAACAAGGATTTGCTGCATTGTGTTAAAATGTTATAGTGTCTCAGCGTGACTTGAGTATTTATGAAGAGATTTGTTCCTCACCAGTTTCTTCAGCACTTCATAGACAGCGTCAGTGAGTTCATGTTTGTGCATCTTGAACAGATGTTCTGTCTCAGTTGTACACTCTGTTGTACACAACATAGAGTAAAGAATGTAACGTTAAAGCCCGGCATCACAAGCTATTTTTCCATGTTAATTCAGGGTGTCTAACTGTTCAGATGCACCAATCAGGGCCGGGGGGGGGGTGTCTAACTGTTCAGATGCACCAATTGGGGGGGGTGTCTAACTGCGTGTTAATCACTGCTCATGCACACACATTCATTCTCCCTTGTGGGGGGAGGGGCTTAGGAGACCGTTTTGGGCTTCAGCAGAAAGGGGGGAGGGACTGAGAAGTCGATGTTCAAATTCTTTGGCTAAGTCCTGGATCTTCGCAATCCTACCTACAGCATCTTTAATGAACCATTAACCATAATCCTAAGGAATAACTGACCATTAGTATAGGAGAGGAAGAAAAGAGAAAAGGAGGAGACGAGTTGGAGAGGAAGAGAGGAAGAATGGAGGAGGAGTTACACACACACACACACACACACCAACAGACAGACAACCACACAGGAAGATAGGAAGAGGAGAAGTAAAGGAGAGGAAGAGAAGAGGAAATCAGGAGGAGAGGAGTAGAGAAAGAAGAGAAGAGAGGATGGGAAGAAAGGACTTATTTGTCAGTTAACATGATGTCATGATGGACTATCTGACCAACTGATTGCTGACTTGAATTGTGTAAGAAGAAGGTGAAGAAGTGAGAATAGTTCAAAAAGTGGGAATGGGATTAATTAGTATGACTGTCTTTGAAAAGTTGAACAATACCCAGAATGTTTGAAAGATGTGTAATATATTGATATAATATTCATAGTTAATTGTAATAATCAATTTGGATGAAGAAGCAGCTAAAGGAGAATGAATGAGTCTGAAAAATGGGAAATGTGTCATATTAGGGAATCTCAATCAGCTGTGTTGAATATTTTCTGTCATATTTGCTGAAACTGACCCTATGTTCCAGTAGAACTACAAGAAGAAGGTCATTTAAAAAAATTAATCTGGCTTCTTTGGCTCACCTACAGCCTGGAGTGAGATTTGCAAAAATCCACAGCTCCCTGTTTAGATGCACCAATCAGTGCCGGGGTGTCTAACTGCATGTTAATCACTGCTCATGCACACGCATTCATTCTCCCTTGTGGGGGGCTTAGGAGACGGTTTTGGCTCTAGCAGAAATGGGTGAGGGACTGAGAAGCTGTCGATATTAGAAAGATAGGACGAGGAGATGAAAAGGAGAGGAGAAGAGATGAGGAGGAGAGGAGTAGAGAAAGAAGAGAGGAAGAGGGGAAGTAAAAGGAGAAGAGGTGTTATTTGTAAGCGAACATGATGTCATGATAAAGAGAATTTTGCTTCCGCCTTTTTCCACTCTGTCAGCTGGGCCCTGCCCTCTGAGTCTGAGCATTCCATCCCATACACACCAATGTAAAAATGGCAGAAAGACATTAGTTTTAAGCCTCAAAGAAGACTGATTATTTTAAAAAGTACTAAAGTTGAAAGTTGAATACCAATGCTGAATGTATGAAAGATGGCGTTTCTCAGTGAATGTATGAATGAGTAGCTAGCAGTTGAAAATGTATGAAAATGTGTCAACTTTGAACATTCTGTCCATCTGCTTTAATGGGGAAAAAATGTCCGCTAGACGTTGAATATCTCGGAAATTATAAATGTTAAGAATATTAAAAATAGTAGCACACCATTCTGAATTAAGCCAAACGTTTTGATGTTTGAATGTAGTTTCTATGTTGAAAAATGTGGAAGGAGTTAAGGTGCAAAAATCTGGCGGAAGAATAAGAATAAAGAAAGAAATATGCCTTCAGCATTCACACCAATAAATAAATATTAGTGTAGAAGAATATAGATGTGAATGCCTTCATCATTCACACCAAGGAAGTAGTTTCCTTACTAAGGGCTCTGGGCCTTCGTTCAGGATCATTGTCCCAGCATCTCTTCATCAGTCCTGTCAACTCTCTCAACCCCTCAGTATCGCCCTTGATATCATCCAGCAGTGGGCGGTCTCCCTCCAGGATGCGAAGCATCACTAAGATGGGCTCTTTATCTACATTGGAGAAAGAATTAAAAAGGCTGTCAGAGTGGCCTTGAGGTTAAATGAGACCTTGGTAATACCTGAATAGACGGTCTGGACTGATGCTATGTAAATGTTCAGGTTAAATCCTGCTAAATGGGACAACTCTGCCACCTGCTGTTGTAAATTTAATTGAGTAGAGCTGTAACAACTCCAAATTTGACTGTACAATTAATTGTCTCAGAAATAATTACGATTAACAAAATAATTAGTCAAATATATTTATTTGACTTTTCGAACAAATGAATCCCATGATACATCTTTTGTTACATCAATGTCATGTGACCCAGATAATAACACAAGTACAGACTATCACAGTCTATAAAGTAGTAGCCTCTTTATAATCATAAAAAAGCATTGTGTTTTGTTCTTAAATTAACATAAACATGACAATTACCATCAACAGTCATAGACCTTAGCTTATGTCAGCAATTAATTGCGGTTAAACAAAGAAACTGTGATTATGTAAAAACATTGTGTTTAGATCAGGCCTAGCATTGAGTAGCAGCAGCAGATGACATGCTGTCCTAAAGAACTGTTTGTACATATACGAAAACTAGAGCACTGGAAAAATGGTGGGAGAGTTAAATACAGTGGATAAAGTATATGATGACCGCCTGGCAAAAATGGCAGAAAATAACGAGGGACCCGGGTCACCCTCTTCATGGTAATCTGACTGGTAGGTTATAGAACGTAGTGGTAGGCTAAGGTCTCCTGTGGTAATCTGACTGGTAGGGTTATAGAACGTAGTGGTAGACTAAGATCTCCTGTAGTAATCTGACTGGTAGGGTTATAGAACGTAGTGGTAGACTAAGGTCTCCTGTAGTAATCTGACTGGTAGGGTTATAGAACGTAGTGGTAGACTAAGGTCTCCTGTAGTAATCTGACTGGTAGGGTTATAGAACGTAGTGGTAGACTAAGGTCTCCTGTAGTAATCTGACTGGTAGGGTTATAGAACGTAGTGGTAGACTAAGGTCTCCTGTGACACGAACTAAGCGGTATGTTCTCTCTTTTATACCTCAGACTATCAGACAGCACAACAAGCACTTTAAACGTACATTTTTATAATTTCTGTACTGTATTTATGTATTTTATTGTATTTATGCTAAATATTGTTATGGGCATTAAGGCAGGTATGAGCACTGTAATTTCCATTTTTATGGATGACATAAACTTGAATTGACTTGATAAAAACATATGAATATGTGTCCCAGGCCAGGTTAGGAAATAAACTAACAATGTAAAGATCAACAAGCCACTGACACATATGTTCAAATTTGATTAATTCAATGAATTATTATTTTTTGTCTTAAATACAGCAGCCTTTTTCATAGTATACCAAACTTTGCAGCATCCTGAGCCTTGTTGGTTACTAGGAAAACTCTCCCCGAAATAAGTTTCCTTTTTATTTTATTTTTAACAAAAAAAAGTGGCGGCATTGGCTGGATGGAGCGGAGCAGCCCTTTGTGGTCTAGACCGATCACAAGAACTTGGCTTACATCCAATCTACCAAGAGACTCAACTCATGCCAAGCCAAATGGCCCCTGTTCTTCAGCAGGTTTAATTTTGTGTTGACGTACCGTCCCAGTTCACGGAATGTTAAACCTGAAGCTCTGTCCCGCCAGTTCATAGACTCTGATGAGACCAGCGAACCTGAAGCTGTCCTGCCTGCCTCTTGTTTGGTGTCTGCAGTACGGTGGGAGACTGATTGGCTGGAGGGACGGCTAAAGACACAACAGTCACTTACTTTCATATGGTTGTTTCCCTGTGACAATGGACCAAAGGAGTATCCCAAAACTAAAAGACAGACAAAGAGAGTTTCATATCAGGATTATTATCCATCATAACAATCACACCCTGGTTGATTGATGGCTAGGGTTTGTTGTCATTTGTATATTAATGCTCATGTGAGAATGAGGATATTCAATGACAAAGAAAGACTTTTATTCAAGTGCTGGTTGGATGCTCTTGTACCTGTAGATATCAAAGGCTCTGGTAGGTTCATACGATTTTAGGCTTTTTAAAGCCTCTGGTGGCATGTAGTTAATAATAATAAGTAATTAATGGTGGGAACCATGAGCGTAACATTGATGACTGTTATAATTAAGAGTCATTTGGTAAATTATGACTCTTTTAATGCTAAGTTAGCATTGTTTGAAATGTTTGTGTTGTGACAACTTGACATTAACCTAAACAACATGACATGTCATAAATATGTCATAGCAGGCCTCATTATCAATGTGTTAACATTACATTAAACTGTCATTAAAGCTTTAGTGCGTAACGTTTTGATATTAATGAACACCGTTACATTCAAGCCATTGCCAAATTAGTAGCTAGAAAGCAAATTATTTTCTTAGGACTCTCAGATTGAAGAGAAACAATGCAGATTCCGTCCTGGTGGTGGAACCATGGACCAGCTCTTCACTCTTGCAGGATCCTGGAGGGGGCCTGGGAGTATGCACATTGGGTCTACATGTGTTTTGTGGATTTGGAGAAGACGTATGACCAGGTCCCCCGGGAAATACTGTGGGAGGTGCTGCAGGAGTATAGGGTGAGGGCTATCCAATCCATGTATATCCAAAGCAAGAGCTCCAGGTGAGGGTTGGCCTCCATCAGGGTTGCGCCTTTTCACCAATCCTGTTTGTGATATTCATAGACATGATATCGAGACGTAGTTGGGGTGGCGAGGGGTTGCAGCTCGGTGAGCTGGAGATTTCATCGTTGCTCTTTGCAGATAATTTGTTCTGATGGCATCATCGGTCTGTAACCTTCAGCACTCATTGGATCTGCGCCCACGGAGCCAGGTCGGGTACACAAAATTCTCACTCCCAGCGCATCAATTAGGGATACTTGGTCGGTTCATTTGGCGGTTGTTACTAACGCAAATAATCTGCTTTAGCGTCAGGACTCTTGGCATCACTTTTTGACGCTCTGAGTCAGGACCGATTTGACGTTAAATGTACGTAAAAATGTACGTTTAAGTGACACGTGGGACAAGAACAGGACATGAACCCCGGTCTTCTAGGTGAAAGTGCTGTGTTGTTTGACCCATCCACCCCCCCAACCTGCCTCCTTGCAAGGATATTTGGTCTTTAATACTATTCATTACCATTGTAGCTCTTCATACTATTATCGTAGAGCGTTGCCGTCGAGCTGCTGCTCTGCCCGCTGCGTCCCATAAAGACGCTTTAGGGTGATTTTGGCATCGCTATCTAACTACGAGGACCACTGAACAAGCATCCCTATCTTACAAGTCAGCAATGAGAACGGGATGTTCTGGAACCAAAATCATGAAGAGGGGCATATCTTGATAACATGTCATACTGTACAATGTTAAGGCCTGGAGTTTGGCTCTTGAAAAACAGTAAAACTATTTACAACCGTACATTATCAAGTTGCAACATGTAAGGCAAACCCATGTCTGTATCTTTTGGGTTTAAAATACGTTTTTCAGGCTCCATTAGTCTCCACAGAGTAAGTAAGTAAGTGAGTAAAGTTTATTTCTATAGCACATTTAAAAACAGCTCGCACTGACCAAAGTGCTGTACATAGCACAGTAGCCACAGGGTCATAAAATAAAAATAAAATACACTTACAAATCAGTGATTTAGGCTAAAACGACGTCAAAAGACAAACACCTATTTACAAACATAGCAGGATAAGAAAATTAAGATGCCGGGAAGGCCGATGTAAAAAAGTGAGTTTTGAGCCTGACTTTGAATATCACAATTGAAGGGGCACTTCTGATGTCAAGTGGCAGTCGGTTCCACAGCTGAGGGCCAGCAACAGAAAAGGCTCTGTCACCTTTTTGCTTAAGCCGGGACCGTGGGACATGGAGGAGGCCTTGGCTGGAGGATCTGAGGGACCTGGGAGCTACGTGGGGATGAATGATATCTGCTATGTAGCTGGGGGCCAGGGCGTGAAGAGATTTAAAAACCATTAACAGTATTTTAAATTGTATCCTAGGCAGAACTGGAAGCCAGTGCAAGGAGGCTAGGACAGGTGTAATGTGTTCACGCTTTTTTGTGTTCGTGAGCAGCCTAACTGCTGCATTTTGAACCATCTGAAGCCGTGCCACCAGAGTCAGAGGGAGACCAAAGTAGAGAGAGGTAAAATAGTCTAGGCGGGAGGTTATGAAGGCATGGATGACTTTTTGTGTGCAAAACTATTGTAATAGTATAAAGTAAACATGAGACCCGGCCTCCCCTCAAAGCCTGGGACTCACCTTGGCATTGAGAAAGTCGTCCAGCAGCACGTTTTGGGGCTTCAGGTCCTGGTGGAGCACAGGACGGGGCAGACTGTGGAGGTAGTTTATACCCAGAGCCACTTGGTGAGCCAGTCTGAAGACCAGCGGCCAGGGTGGAGTTCCCGTCAATGCTTCCTGTAAGATTGTTTCAGATCCACAAATAGTGGGGATAGTGAGCTACACCTACTGTATAGCCTACACCAGAGGTGGGACAAAGTCATTGTTATGCAAGTCACAAGTAAGTCTCAAGTCTTTGCCCTCGAGTCCCGAGTCAAGTTGAGTCAAAGATGAGGCAAGTCCCGAGTCGAGTCACAAGTCAAAGCCAACAAGTCTCAAGTCGAGTCCAAAGTCCTACCATTTTAGTTTCGAGTCATTTCAAGTCATTTCAGTTTCAGTGTATGCAATATTAAGAATATTTTCACTGCTTCAAAAGTCATAAGAAAGCCCTTTCTCTCAAGAAACTGAAGTCATATGCTTTATAGCAGTGGTTTTCAAAGTGGGGACGGGGACCCCTGGGTGCCGCGAGGGGGTGCTAGGGGGGCCATGGCTAGTTGGCATGAAAAGTATAGCAAAACAAAATAACTGAATAAATGAAATAACTAAAGTAAACCAAATTAAACCAAAAATAAGCTAAACAATATTCCCATTAGTTAAGAACTGCACTATAATAATCTATTGCATCTCTGAACATTACTACTATAATCGTTATTATTTTATTTTATTACATGGCTTGGTTGAATTCCAATGTAGAATGCGGCCTGTTATTTCTTGATAACAGACCGTTGCCATGAAAAACAGAGCGTTGCTATGGACGCAGTTCGGTTTAGCGGAAGCAATACACTCGTTTTTAAATCAATAAACTCCTTTTTAAATCAATATTTTGTGTCAAAGTAATTTATTTGGTAGGTAGCCATGTAATAAGCGGGATAATGTATAGCGAGGCGGTAGTTATAGCGAATACAACCTGATATGAAAAGGGAAGGCTAATGGTGGATCTACTGTGACTGTGTTATGGTAACGTTACTTTAAAACGGACGTTGACATGATGTTGGCGAGGTTTTCCATCTGAGTGTGCTACACTCATGTACCTCATATAATCAGGTTCAAAAATCCCTATTTTTGTAAGCATGAACGAGCAAGGGAGACGTGTGTTTACTGTCTCGTTGATACAGTAAATATGCAGCAGCTAGTAAGTTACGGTACATACATCCGATAAGGTGCTTAGCATTCGTTCAAAACTTACCTTTCTTTGTGCAACTTCAGGTGTTGAACAAAGTTGGACGTTGTGGCAGCTCCGTCTGTAATCTTCGACCCGCATGTTTTGCAAATTGCAACTCTTTTTTTGTCGACTACCTCGTAATTTTTATAACCAAACGAAACTATCTTCGGTATCATTTTGCCAACTGGCTCGTTGTTGCTTGTGCTTCATTGGTTGTCTTGCTATGTGCCTGCTTAGATGCTGTCGAATCAAAACAACGTGGGACTACAGTGATTGGATGTCGTGCAGGCAGCGTGCGTGCTCTCTGCATGCATACAGGTGGTGCACATTTTTTTCACAGATGCAGATAAACTGAGAGCGGCGCGGCTGTGTGAACATTTTCTTCCCCAGTTTTCATGGGAAGTAGCAAGTCTTCTCGAGTCAAAAGGTGCAAGTCCAAGTGAAGTCACGAGTCATTGATGTTGAAGTCCAAGTCGAGTTGCAAGTCTTTGTACATGTTGTCGAGTCGAGTCTGAAGTCATCAAATTCATGACTCGAGTCTGACTCGAGTCCAAGTCACATGACTCGAGTCCACACCTCTGGCCTACACTACCATTAGAAGTTGGGAATATGCTGTAATATTAATGTTCTTCTTTTCTTTACTAATGGCTATTTAAACAGAACGATATAACTCAGATAAATATATATTCTTGTTGCTTGTTTTTTTATTGTTAATGCAAGACTTTAACTTGTAGCAGAGTATTTTTTACAGAGTATTGCTACTCTAAGTAAAAGATATGAGTAGTTGTTCCACCCCTGGTTACCTGTAGGGAGGCCAATGATCCTCTCTCCATGAGATCCATGACCACACCAAGCTGTGTTGACCCGCCAGAGGAGGGCGTTCGACCCTTGAAGATCCCTCTGACGGCCATAACATGCTGGCAGGTGATTTGACGCATCATCTTGATCTCACGCAGCAAGGACTCCTCGTTCCTGTGTGTGTTTGTTTGCATTATGAGCAATTCACACAACTGTATGTAGTTATAAACAGGAAACCCTTCGTAAGCACTTACCCCTCGTCCTTAAGAAGCAGTTTAATGGCCATGTCAAAGCCCCACTGATGATGCCTGGCTTTGTAGATTTCTCCAAAACCCCCTCTTCCAATCACCTTCCAGTCCCCCAGGCTGGATTCTTCAATAAACTGTTCAGAGTCTTCAACGATGTGTGCCATAGTTCACTGGAGGAACAAATAATGGGTATAATCAAACCCTGAGTGCAGTTTAGAATAGGGATGCACCGATACCGATGCCAGTATTGGGTATCGGTCCAATGCCGTGCGCACGTACTTGTACTTGTAGTCAGAAAATTACTCCGATACTACCACACCCAATACCACCTCATAGCAATGTGACAATAACTTCTCTGTCAAGCAGGTGTAGGCTATGGAAGAGGAGCAATGCCAGCCGTTTGGAGATTTTTGGCTGTAAAAATATGACTAGGCTCTAGCCCAATGTGTGATTGCACTTGACGACCAGCCCTTGTCAGTCGCTAATAATACTGGGTTTCAACATCTTCTCAGTGTACTTGAGCCGAGAGATTCCCAGCCATCACCACATCACAGAAACAGTGTTTCCAAAGCTGGTTTCTGAAAAGCACATCAGCAGCCTGTTGCCAGTAAACTTTGCCACTGGTAATTGGAGAAGCGGTGTTAGCCCATTGTCTCTCATCAGCTTAACGGGCATAAACATGAAGTAAGGCATATTTAAATCTGCTCTGTCTGCATGATACGGTTTCTACACAGCGCTGGTTTAACAACCACAGTGCTGCTCTGTAAATAGTGATTTTTTACACAAACAGGCTGTGACGAAAGCTCTCGGTGTGTAGTCTAACTGTTTTACCTGTTATAGTTTTTAAATTTGGATAAAATCTTGTGAACTGCTGCTGGCATAAACAAACCATCCTCTCCGCTGGATCAGTAAATCCACATGACTATTTAATATGCACGTGAATGACTTCATCAGACTTCAAGTTTAGAAAGAATGAAGAACTGCGTTCTTCATTCTTTCTAAACTTCACTCAGTATTTTTAGATAGATAGATAGATAGATAGATAGATGGACTTTATTAATCCATAATTGGTAAATTACTTACTTATTAACTTAGTTACAAGTAGCAAATTACAAGGACATACACAACACACATACTCACTCACATACTGTGTGTGTGTGTGTGTGTGTGTGTGTGTGTGTGTGTGTGTGTGTGTGTGCACATTGGAATAGCTATGACCACTATTTCCCCAGACGGCTGTTCATCTCTGCTTGCAGCTCTAATTACCTCTAGATATTTCATATTAACAGATATAGTTGTAATCACCAAATTTGGTGAAGCCCATTCAAAATGCATTTTATGTCCCCGAATTGAAAAACTGCAAAAACTTTTTTTGTTACGGATATGAACATTGTGAACATTTAACAGATGATCCAGTCTGTAGGATTCAGTGAGACCAAAGGTGTGTCAGAGTTTTAAGATGGTTGTTTTAAACAGACCTCAGCCAGTTTCACCGACGCTGTCTGACATGTTTTTGACATTCTCTACATTTTTCACTGATGACTGAACTCAGATTAAAATCTAAACAGTGTTGATGTACATGAGAGCCTCTGGTAGTAATACATGCTAACCTTTTTCAGATCACTGTCATTTAACTCAGAGAGAAATTCTACAGAATATTTCAAATAGATATTTAGAATCAGCCAATCAGCATGAAGAACCCTTTCTACTGTCCAGTTAAACAGAGACCCAGCCCAATGGGATCAAAGTGATCCTGATTATCAGACAGTAACAGATTCCTCTGCTAGGATTCTCACCTGCTGAACTCTTCAGGTCGACCTAAACACTCTTTAAACCTTCGTGTGTCGAGGAAACTCTGGCAGAGATGAAGCTGCTCTTCTCTTTTCTTATTCTTCAGTCTGGGTGTCTGTGTGCGTCTGATCTGAGGACAACGGCACACACTTATAACTTCTGTCCAAGTTACGTTAAAACCTGTCCAACAAGTGTTAGATGTCAGCCAATCAGAAATGTGTTTTTATTTCCTTCTTCCTCCCCGTTCCCCACCAGAGGAGATTGGCTAATCAATGCTGTTTGAGTGTTTAAATGTTTCTGGTGATCTAACCAGTGTCAAAAACCCATAAGGGGTTATACAGATTGTTTTTAAATTAATTTATATATAAGGACGATAAATAATAATAAACATTTCTGTGAATGTGTCAGCAGCAAATTTCAACTGCAGTCATTTGGGATGGCAATAGCTCAGTCCGTAGGTAGTTGGGTTAGGAACTGGAGAGTTGCTGGTTCAAGTCCCCCGTATGGACGGAGTGTGGACTGGTAGCTGGAGAGGTGCCAGTTCACCTCCTGGGCACTGCCAAGGTGCTCTTGAGCAAGGCACCGAGCCCCCAACTGCTCGGGGTGCTCCTCCAAGGAGCAGCCCCCTCACTCTGAAATCAGAATCAGAAAGGGCTTCATTGCCAAGTATGTTGCACATACAAGGAATTTGTCATGGTGTTGTTGGAGCATGTCACACATTCAAATATAAGAAGGATAAAAAGAATATAAACAATGTAAGTATAAATAAAATACATTTAAATAAATAGTAAAACAGTAAAATAAGTTAAACAGTAAATCTCTCCATTAGTGTATTTAGCATGTATAGGCCCTGAGCATGTTTGTAATTCAGGCCTGTGTGCATCTGTACTAACAGAGTGAAAATTGTGAATTTCCCCTCAAGGGATAATTAAATTGGTGAGATGTTTTAAAAGGCAGAGCTACAGGAAAAGGCGAGACATTATACAGGTTAACATTTACAGAAGACAAGATGCCGACAGTACCAGCAACAACTAAATTAACTAAAGTTAGTTAATATTGTTATTATCACTTCCACTTCAAGCTGCTATCAATGTTAAGACTTTTTCTGTAAAAATAGTAGTAGCATTTCAGGGTCTAGCTAGATGTAATTGCTGTGTAGTGTGTAGTGTGTAGTGTGTGTGTGTGTGTGTGTGTGTCTGTGTCTGTGTGTGTGTGTGTGTGTGTGACTAGAAATAGTCGGTCGGGGTTATCCATGATAGATAAGAGTTTGTTCAGTGACCTCCTCTCCACCACAGCTTTCTATCCAATGACTTATTTAAGTTGGTTCATACAGATTGTTTAGAGTCTGTTACCACTTAAGAGTTTGGTTAGTGTACTCTAACTCCTTTCTTTCTGAGGAATAGCCATAACCACTATTTCCCCAGACGTCTGTTCATCGCTGCTCTCAGTTTTAATTATCTCTAGATAGTTCAGATTAACAGATATAGTTGTAATCACCAATGTTGGTGAAGCCCATACAAAATGCGTGTTATGTCCCCAAATTGAAAAACTGCAAACAACAATATCAAAATGAGTTGGATATGAACATTGTGAACCTTTAAGTAACACTGTGTAACTTGTCCCTCTCTGTCCCCCTACAGATTGTCTCATTGGAGCTACGACTGAAGAGGGAAAAGTTACATAGTGTTGCTTTAACAGATGATCCAGTCTGTAGGATTCAGTGAGACCAAAGGTGTGTCTGTCACGGTCCGCTGACCGTGACCCTGGCCTTCTTCATAGTATGTGTGTTAATGTAGTTTTTGTGTTCTTTTCCCCTCTTGGTGTGTTTTGGTTTGCTGTCCGTCTCTGTGTTTTGCTCTCTCCCTCATGCTCTGAAAGCCACAGGTGGGCGTGGCCACTGTGCTCCTGCATACACACCTGAGGCTCATCACACTACTCTGCACGCCTGCTCCTAATCAACTATCAACTCCCTTTATAAGCCAGGTCAGCGTTCCAGTCTCTGCCGGATCGTTGAATCAACCAGTATCATTACACGCCTGCCAAATCTAAGAACTTTCCCAATTGTGAATAACTGTTTACTAACTTGTTCTGTCCTGTCTCACCTCAGCCTACCATCCCGCTTTGTGCCTGAAAACCTGTTCTACCTGCCAGCTCCGCTAGACCCTGAGCTCTGGAGCCCGGATTCCATTCCCTCTCTCATCCGGACCACCTGCCTCCCGAACCACATTCTGTTTGTTCAGTTCAATAAAATCACCTTAATTGCAACTAACCTCTGGTCTGCGTCTGAGTCCTGGTCACCGGCCCTGACAGTGTCAGAGTTTTAAGATGGTTGTTTTAAACCTCAGCCAGTTTCACCGACGCTGTCTGACCAGTTTTCATTCCTACCCTCACCTATGGTCATGAAGGCTGGGTCATGACCGAAAGAACGAGATCCAGGGTACAAGCGGCCAAAATGGGTTTCCTCAGGAGGGTGGCTGGTGTCTCCCTTAGAGATAGGGTGAGAAGCTCTGTCATCCGTGAGATAGATATTTAGAATCAGCCAATCAGCTTGAAGAAACCTTTCTACTGTCCAGTTAAACAGAGACCCAGCCCAATGTGATCAAAGTGATCCTGATTATCAGACAGTAACAGATTCCTCTGCTAGGATTCTCACCTGCTGAACTCTTCAGGTCGACCTAAAGACTCTTTAAACCTTTAAAAATCAGAGATACGTTAAAACCTGTCCAACAGGTGTTAGATGTCAGCCATTCTCCCCGTTCCCCACCAGAGGAGATTGGCTAATCAATGCTGTTTGAGTGTTTAAATGTTTCTGGTGATCTAACCAGTGTCAAAAACCCATAAGAGGTTATACAAATGTTTTTAAATTAATTTATATATAAGGACGATGCACATTAATAAACATTTCTGTAATTGTGTCATCAGCAAATTTCAACTGTAGTCCTTTGGTGAGATGTTTTAAAAGGCAGAGCAACAGGAAACGGCGAGACATTATACAGGTTAACATTTAGAGACAGAAGACAAGACGCTGACAGCACCAGCAACAACTAAACTAACTGAAGTTAGTTAATATTGTTCTTATCACTTCCACTTCAAGCTGCTCTGCAATGTTAAAACATTTTCTGTAAAAATAGTAGCAGCAGCGCAGGGCATAGCTAGTAGCAATTGCTGTGTGTGTGTGTCTGTGTGTGTGTGTGTGTGTGTCTCTGTGTGTGTGTGTTCAAGTTAAGCTGTTTTTTTAATACAAACTTCTTCCTTAACTTCTGCTGCAGGTGTGGTTTCTACAGAAATGAAAACAAGCTCTTTCTCACGGTTGTTAAAACTTGCGCAACAACTGATTTTTATCAAACAAGTATCCCCGGCTTTACTTGCTGTATTTCTTGTGGTTAAAATATTAATCACTGCATTACAACACGGTTGTTATGTTTCAGGTCTCTATAAGTGAAGTTAAAGCTTTGTTTCTAGGACTGATGGGATCAACTATCTTTGAAATTGCTCCAGTATTCAATTAAATTGTATTAATATTGTCAAATCACAACAGGAGTTATTTTGGGACCCTTTACAGACAGAGGAGGTCTAGACCACACAAGTCAACGCAGCCAGCAGATTAAAAAGTCAAACATTAAAGCTGACACTTTGACTCTGCTGAACAACAAACCAAAGGTTATGTAAACAACAACAGCAACAGCAACAACACGGCATCACTGGCCAAAAAAGCCCAACAGCGCCTGTACTTTCTGCGTAAACTGAGAAGAGCAGGAGCCCCGTCCCCCATCATGCACTCCTTCTACAGAGGCACCATTGAGAGCATCTTGACAAGCTGCATCACCGGGTGCTCAGTGCCTGCACTGTGTCCTGCCGCAAGACTCTGCAGCGCATAGTGAGAGCAGCTGAGAAGATCACTGATGTCTCTTTGCACTACACCACTCTACCTCACCTCACAAAACATTTTAAATACTCTATATTTATCCTATTTTATTTTATTTCATCATGAAAATACTCAAGTGCCTTGATTGTGATTGTGATTGGTGTGTGAGTGTGTGTGTGTGTGGGTGTGTCTGTGTGTGTGTGTGTGTGTGTATGTTTTTCTGTGTGTGTCTGTATGTGTGTGTCTGTGTGTGTGTCTGTTTTTCTGTGTGTGTCTGTGTGTGTGTGTGTGTGTGTTTGTGTGCATGTCTTTTTGTGTGTGTCTATGTGTGTGTTTGTGTGTGTCTGTGTATGTATGTCTGTGTATGTCTGTGTGTGTGTGTGTGTGTGTGTGTGTGTGTGTGTGTGTGTGTGTGTGTGTGTGTGTGTGTGTGTGTGTGTGTGTGTGTGTGTGTGTGTGTGTGTGTGTGTGTGTGTGTGTGTGTGTGTGTGTGTGTGTGTGTGTGTGGTGAATAAGTGCAGCATTGTGATTGGCTGTGTTTGGAGAAGGAAAGCAAGTCACTTCTTGTTAGATTTTGTGTCTTAGGTAGAGAATTGTTATTTGATAATTAATAAAAAGGTGTTTGATTCAAATGAAAACTGAGTGACAGTATGATAAATACCTTGTGGTTTAGGAGATTGGGGGGTGTAGGCCAAACATGACTTTTGAAACCTATGTAAAGATTTAGTGTTGTAAAAAACTGTAATTTGCACCGTACAAGGTGCTACCTGCTCATGTCTTGCCAAAAGACACTTTGACATGGGACTGCAGGGCCAGGGATTGAACCACCAACCTTCCGATTGGCAGGCAACCGCTCACTGAGCCACAGCCCCATGTATACACATACACACACTTGTAAGCACACACTTGTAAGCACATATACACACATGTATACACATAAACAGACACACACACACACACACACACACACACACAGACACACACACACAAGGACACACACAGACACACACACACACACACACACACACACACACACACACACACACACACACACACACACACACACACACACACACAGACACACACACACTTATCTCTGAATAATGTGTGTATGAAGACCCGTCAGCCTCTGTGGTTTTAGAGTCATGTAAAGGACATTGATTACTGGATAGAGAGCTGATGCTGCAAAGTTTCATCTGATGATGAGATAAAGAAGTCATGTGTTTACCAGATAAAGATCAGCTGCTGATGAGAGTTGGTGTAGCGCGTATATGAACTGAGTGGTGTCAGTGTTTGTCGACCTCGGAGCAGAATGGCTGCAGTCACAGAGCTCTCCTTCCTGCTGTTTGCTCTTATCAACAACATCCATGCACAAGAACGGATCATCATCCGAGAGGAAGGAGACTCTTACACCTTCAACCTCCCAGAGAACACCAACTCCTGCCTGATCTCCAGATCTGTTGGTGAGGAGAAGCTTGTCCTGTGGAACACCTCTGACCTCTGGTCCAACAGCTCCTCAGTACCTGAACACCTGAAACAACGACTGGATACTTCTTCTTACACCATCCTCAACCTGACCCATTCAGACTCCGGCCCGTACCGAGAGGAGTGTTGGACTGAGGGCAACGTGACGCATGAGAACAACTTCACTATTACTGTTTGTTCTTCAGTAGATTGGACATCTATTAAAGCGAGATTTGGAGAAACAGTGGACCTGCCATGTAAGGGAGCAGCTGATAATCTGGATATCCAGTGGCTCAAACAGGACTGGAGCAGAGTTTTTGGGGACAATACGACATCAGTGATGGACAATGTTAGAGGAAGATACCAAGTGGTGACAAACAAATCAGCTCTTCGGGTTTCCAACGTCACAGGAACAGACTTTACATGGTACAACTGTCTGGTGATGAACCAACAGCAGTGTGTTATCCATAACAATGTAAATTTGAACCTACAGGTTGACAGGTTGGAGATAATCTACCGCTCAGTGGGAGAGACCGCTGTGTTGCCGTGCCCTATCACTGACTCCACTGATGAACAGCCCCCACGTTGGTCTAAATGGTTATCTGAACTAGAACTACACAACCAGACTGTTCCTTCAGTAGACCAAAACTACTCGCTGGTGTTTTCATCTCTAATGTTAAATCACTCAGGTTGGTACTCCTGTGAAATCTCTACGAGATTTCAACAGTATGATCTGTTGGTGTGCCCCAAATTTGGGCCACCTGCTGTAGAGCTCTTCTCAGAGGGAGAAGAAGTCACTCTCAGATGCACAGATAGGAGAGAGGGTTGGTGGCATGGTTGGTTTATCAAGTCGAACCGAACAGAGGGAAGAATCTTTAGTGTAGATTCTAATCAGAGCATGAGCAGAGTGAGCTGGTACTATGATGAAGGTTTCCTGGTTATCTCTAATATCTCAGTGGGAGACGCAGGGGAGTACTGGTGTGTAGTTTATGATGATGATCTTCAGTGTGTGTCAACAGAGAGAACTGTGTTAGTGTACATGGAGCCCTTTGGGATTTACTCCACCTTCTTCAAAGTGCGATGCTCAGTGCTCAGTGTCCTGCTGCTGATGCTCTGTGCTGCTGTAGTCGCTGTGAACCGGAGGACACGGAGAGGAGCGCAGCTTTCAGCTCACACACACACTTAATATGCATATATGATCATTTCATCATTGGCTTTAATACAGCCTGGTATACACTGGCTTTAATACAGCCTGGTATACACTGGCTTTAATACAGCCTGGTATACACTGGCTTTAAAACAAGAGATGGGACACATTCATGCAGAGAAAACATTTAAACTAGAACACAAAAGACAGAGAGAGAGATTACAGAAACAACAAACAGAAATTACGGGAAATAAGACATAAATACCCAATGATTATTATTATAACAATATAAAATAAATACCCAATGATTATTATTATAATAATGTAAAATAAGTTTTGAATGTTAGAAGTGAAACGTTGATCCTGACAGGGTGCAGATGTTCCCTTATCGTCTGGATTAGTATATATAGATGATATTATATTGTATATATTTAGTTAGTTGATGTTTTCTTGATGTTGTTGTGGATGTTGTGGATTATAGGGATCACTGTGGGGGGGGCACATTGGTTTAATAATTTAACATGTTGGGAATTCACTTTTAACATTAATGTCACCTAAGAGTTTCATTACAAATCATTTTACTTTTATGTGTCTCTGTGTGTGTGTGTGTGTGTGTGTGTGTGTGTGTTCCAGATGTTGTATCTTAAATCTAAAGATTATGTGATGTTGTATATTATATATGAAGGAATATGAAATGTCTTTAATGCATTTATAATAGTTGTATCTTGCAGTGTTGTCAGTGTTATAAACGTGTTATTATATCTTGGTCTATATCTATAATCTATCATCTGTATAATAAACATTATTAATGAACTATACAACTTGTTCTGATTGTGATTTCTGATTAATTATTATAATCAACATATATCTCGGTCTGTAAAATGTTTCTTATGTTAACTAACAAATAAAAGAACATTAAAATGTCAATATCAAAACCCAAAAAGAAGATCCCAACACCAACAACAAGCAGCAGTTCCCAAACCCAGAATGATGACATGATGAGACCAGATAGAGAGATTAGAGAGTTCTAATGGGTCTTTATCCCAGATATAAAAACAGAAATGGAGGGAGACCATCTGGTATGTGAAGGCAGCAGCTTCCACCGTCGTGGAGCAGCAGCTGGAAAGGCTCTGTCCCATATCTGGCAGTTTGCAGATGATCTGTATCTGTGTTTTATTATAAAGTTAATGAAATAAAAGGTGTTGTACTTTGTCTCAGCTACAGCTCTGAGTCTCTCCCTCTGCTCCCGTTTACCTCACCACTGATCTCACTTCATGTCCCGCCCACAACACTATCTGGTTGGTAGATGTTAGACCAGTATCAGCCAATCAGCACTCACCATGACAGGCAGCAGCCTCAAACAGAAGCGTCTCCGGCGAGTCTCTCCCCTCCTTTAATGAGGAATTTAGGAAACTCTAAAGAAACTATTCAGAGAGGAGTGCAGACACACTTAATATGCATATGATCATTCCATCATTGGCTTTAATGCAGCCTGGTATACACTGGCTTTAAACAAGGGATATACACACACACACACACACTCACACACACACACACACACAAACACATACACACACTGAATGTTTATTTGTGTTAGATACATACACAGTTAGGGATGTGTAAGTGTGGTTGTTTGTCTGTGTGTGTTTTATAGTTATGTGTATGTATAATTGTGGGTTAGGGAGAGCTCTGATGCAGTCTGGGTATTAGATAAACAGGAAGTTAACAATTACTGTTTGAAACAATGATGAAGTACGCTAAAATGCCAAGAGAAGGTCTGAAGATAACTAACATTAACATATGTAGAATCTGGAACAAATTAATTGAAATCTCTGAAATATTGTCATCAGGATCAGTTGTTGTTGGGAGTGATGTATGTATTTGTGAATGTATTTTGTGTTTTGTATTTACTGTTTAATTGTTTTAAGGACCCCCTCGAAAATGAGATGATTCATTTCAAGGGGTTATCCTGCTTATAAATACACTTATTAATGCTTGATCAATTGCACATTTTAGCTGTGTCAGAAACACATCTGGACTCAACATTTGAGGATGCATCTTTGAATATACAGAGATACTGCCTCGTAAGGAGGGATAGAAATGCATTTGGTGGAGGAGTTTCATTTTTTATTCAGGATCACATACCAATTAAAATTAGAAATGATTTAATGCCAACGGAGGTGGAGGTACTATGGCTGCAAATACAACTACCACATTTGAAGTCCATGCTGATTGGCTGTTGCTATAGACCACCAAGTGTGAATAGTGAATATCTAGATAAAATATGTGAAATGCTAGAATATGGCTGTGATGGCAGTTATGAAATCTATTTCATGGGATATCCGAATATAGATTGGAATGCATTAGGTTGTTCAATGAAAAAAATGCTTCAGAATGTTACAGATTTGTGTGGTTTGTCACAGGTAATTAGGGTTAGGTAAGGTAAGCTAACAGGAAAACCACCAGCGCTGTCAGCGACGCAGGCATGACACAGGTATGGTCAAAGAGGAAACAACACACGAGAAAAACAGGAAGCAACCGAGTAACTCAAAGCTGGTTATCAGAGTCTGATCTGTACATCATGAGAACTGGCAGCGACGCTGTTATGAAATATATGGTGATCAGTTAGATGGAAATACCTTAAAAAGGTCAATTTCAGAAGATGTGTGAAAATGCCCTCAGACCTCAGAGGGTGAACTGTCATTGTAGGGAAGTAGAGAAACAGTAACAGGCAGACAGTCATTTAGGTTTTGAGATCAACAACACTCAACGTTAATAATTAGAGTAGATAAATGTAATGTTTAGTGGTACGTCGGTGTTTAACATGGATGTGCATACACATATACACGCATGTATACACACATGCATACACATATACACACATGTATACACATATACACACATGCATACACATATACAAACATGTATACACACATGCATACACATATACACACATGCATACACATATACACACATGCATGCACATATACACACATGCAAACACACATACACACATGCATACACATATACACACATGCATACACATATACACACATGCAAACACACATACACACATGCATACACATATACACACATGCAAACACACATACACACATGCATACACATATACACACATGCATACACATATACACACATGCAAACACACATACACACATGCATACACATATCAGAATCAGCTTTATTTGCCAGATATGAGAACACATACGAGGAATTTTGCTTTGGATTATAAAATGCTCACAATGTGCTTACTCATACAAAACAAACAACAAAAAAACAATATATGCAGCAGCAGATCCTTAGGCAGGTTGAGCTTCCTGAGCTGGCGCAGGAAGTACATCCTCTGCTGGGCCTTCTTGATGATGGTGTCAGTGTTGGGCTCCCACTTTAGGTCCTGGGATATAGTGGATCCCAGAAACCTGAAAGATTCCACAGCAGACACAGGGCTGTTGAGTATGGTGATGGGGGGAAGAGTGGGGGGGCTCCTCCTGAAGTCCACGATCATCTCCACAGTTGCAAGGTTGTTCGGACCGCACCAGAGAGCCAGCTGATCAACATATCTGATCCCAGATGAAGCCGATGACCGTTGCGTCGTCAGCGAACTTCAGGAGTTTAACAGATGGGTCTCCTGAGGTGCAGTCATTGGTGTAGAGGGAGAAGAGCAGTGGGGAGAGCACACACCTCACCTGCTGACTGCTGTCAGTCAGGAAGTTTGTGATCCACTGACAGGTGGAGGCTGGGTGAGTTTGGTGCTGAGGATGTCTGGGATGATGGTGTTGAACGCCAAGCTGAAGTCCACGAACAGAATACTTGCATATGCCCCTGGAGAGTCGAGGAGATGCAGGATGTAATGCAGTCCCAAGTATACACACATGCATACACATATACACACAAAAATACGACTCAAAAAACTTTGTTGAACATTTTTTAATTGGGATTTAAAAAGCTTCAGAGTGAAGACAGAGAGCAAAATAAATAACAACAATAATCTGGCTGTTCATCATATATACATAATATAGGAATGTACATTATTACATATGTACTCTGGGGGGTTAACATCAGAAACATGAAAACAGATTCAATACACAGTGATGTCACTGGACATGAGGATGTGTGTGTGTGTGTGTGTGTGTGTGTGTGTGTGTGTGTGTGTGTGTGTGTGTGTGTGAGTGTGAGTGAGTGTGTGTGTGTGTGTGTGTGTGTGTGTGTGTGTGTGTGTGTGTGTGTGTGAGAGAGTGAGTGGGGGAGGGGCAGTACGGAGCATGTGTTTAGCAAGGTGTTTACATGGAGGAATCCCCGATTACTGAAGGAGTTCACCAGGGCCCTATTTCAGGAAGGAGGTTTAACAAACTTTGAGTCTAACTCTGAACTCTGAGTTGATTTACCCTGAGATGGAAACTCTGAGTTTTCAGTTACAGAACAGCTGATATGAGTTAGTTCAATCAACCCAGAGTAGGTTCACCACCACAATAAAAAGGCAGCATGAATGTAGCCATGATACTACAATTCACCATGGCAACAACCACAAACAAACGGGTCGGAAGAAATACTCATGCACACCAACAGCGCTCTGTGTCAGAGGGAGGAGACTGAGAGAAGAAAACCTGCTCCAGACCAGGTTAGGTTCACAGGCTCAGTTACCGTAGTAACTGACTCTGAGGTGAAGTAACCATAGTAACTGACTCTGAGGTGAAGTTACCTCTCTTTCTGAAACAGAAAACCCAGAGTTTCCCTCATCTCAGGGTTAACAAACTCTTCTGAAACAGGGGCCAGCTCTGTTAACCTCTGTTGTTATTAGAACTCTGATTCTAACCGGGCTATGATAATCGGTGTTTAAACTGTATGTAAACACACTGAGAGACCCTGCTGGTCTTTATTTACCCCTCCTGTTGTCCTCAGGTCAAATCTGACCCATTTTCAAATTTCTATTTCAGCAATTGGGCTTTCTTTTGAACCAAATTGTCCAAAAAATAACGTGGATGGTTCCCTGTAACGCTCTTCACAAGATAAATAAATGATCAGTTCACTACTTTATTGAATTTGGGTGTTTTATTCAATTTTATAGTATTTGGAGAGAAAAAAAAGTGAAATAATTTTGAAAAAAGCGACAAAATTGTTGGGAGAAAAACGACAAAAACCTTTTAAAGAAAGTGACAAAAACCTGAGGAAAAATAAGGTATACGCGTAGTTTAGTGTCCCAAATCCCCATAATGTAACCCTAACCCCAATTCAAGTTGAGCTCTGATACCTTGACCTTTTTCTACTGTGGTTATTTTGTATTGTATATTGTGTATTGTTTGTGTAGATTATCTCTTTGATTTTTGGAGCTTGTTAAGCACTTTGGTCAACTTTGGCTGTTTTTAAACGTGCTATATAAATAAAATTGAACTGAACTGAACTGAACCAATCGAGCTGCCTCGTACAGCGGGTCTTGGCGTGGCCATAGTGGAATTTGGGACACTAAACTGCATGTATGCCGAAAAAAAAGTTGTAATTTTAAGAAAAACAAAACGTTGACGGGAAGACAACACAAGAGTTACAGTTTTTTTCAACTGCTTACACACTAAAATTAAAACTTTCCCACAATTAGCAAAACTTGCAAAACTAGCAAAACACTGGCCTAGAGTTGCACAACTGTAAGCACATTGTCAGCTTCACACTTTTTGCAAAACATTACACACAGTGATTTGCAAAACACTAAACACACTTGTATGCATTTGACACAGACATTTATCATGATGTCACTTCCCTGCAATTTCAAAACAAAGGCTTTCAAATGAACACACCCATGAACCAATTGGTTAAACACAGACACCAGGTGCGCAAACACATGGTTGCTTAATTGTAGACACACCAATCAGGTTTAAGCACTATATAAAATGCAGCAGGTAAGTTCACCTGCCTTCAACCAAAATGGAAGGAGTCAGAAGAAGAAGACTGAGAGTGAGAGGGGGAATCCACAGAGGAGGAGAAGAAGGAGGTAGAGGAAGAGGGAGAGGAAGAGGCGGATACCCAGCCAGAGGTAGAGGCCGAGGCTGAGGTGGAGGTAGAGGAAGAGGAAGAGGAAGACCTGAAGCTGGAGAATGTGCTCAAAGAAGAAGAGGACCAAATTTATCAAATGAAATTCGCACAACACTAGTGGACCATGTTGTGAACCACGGATTGACGCTGAGGGAGGCTGGACTAAGAGTTCAGACAAATCTTAGCAGATATACAGTGGCATCTGTCATAAGGACATTTCGACAAGAAAACAGGTAAAAGAAAATCTGTCTACAGTTACAGTAATCAGCTGCTTATTGTATGCACCATATCAGCACTTTTGATACCCCTTCCTGTGACATTTTATAGTAGGTTACATGTATTATTTTCTACATAGGATTGATGGTCGAGAACGACAAGGACGAAGGGGGCCCATATTCACGCAAGAACAAGAGAGAGAGATCATAAACATGGTTTTGGCCAATAATGCTATCAGGCTCAGAGAAATCCAAGCCAACATTATCGGTGACCATGCCATTTTTTTCAAATGAAACAAATTTATCAAGTGCCTTTTGAGTGGAATTCAGAGAGGGTCAAACAGCTGCGGCATGAGTATGTGGAGGTATGTATTGTTCTCTTTAGCACTGTGATGTTGCATACTGCACAACTGTTGTTTGCGACCTTTACACAATTACAAAATCTTTTCTTTCACTGTTTTTCAGAGAGTTTTACAGATGGATGCTGAAGAAATCCTGCATGAATACATATACATAGATGAGGCAGGGTTCAACCTCACAAAAGCAAGAAGGAGAGGCAGAAATATCATTGGCCACAGGGCTATAATCAATGTCCCAGGGCAACGTGGGCGTAACATCACGCTTTGTGCTGACATCACACAGGATGGGGTCCTCCTCCGTCATGCCAATATGGGCCCCTACAACACACCTCACATTCTCGCATTTTTGGACCGATTGCACAACATCGTCACAGCAGTTAACCAAATGCACCAGATGCAATACGTTGTCATCTGGGACAATGTATCATTCCACCGCTCTGCTCTTGTCCAGAACTGGTTTCAACACCATCCACAGTTTACAGTACTATCCCTTCCACCATACTCTCTGTTTCTAAACCCAATCGAAGAGTTTTTCTCTGCATGGCGGTGGAGGGTTTACGGTCTCCGGCCCCAGGCTCAGGTACCCCTCATCCAGGCCATGGAGGACGCCTGTGACCAAGGCGACGCCGCAGCTGTGCAAGGATGGATTCGACATTCAAGACGGTTCTTCCCACGTTGTCTTGCCAATGAGGATATTGCCTGTGATGTTGATGAAATTCTCTGGCCAGATCCAGCTAGGCGAAGAGATAATGTCTAGTATTTTCTGTACTTTTTCAGATCCTTTTTTTGTTTGTTGTTGGTTTTTTGTGAATGTACCCTGTACTGGATACCGTATTTTATGTTTGTCTGTTTGCGGCGCTAACAGTGTTATGCACACTACTGTAGCAGCATGAAAACTGGGACATGTTTTGTTGTTGATTCTCTATGTCAACATGTTGACTGATTTGGGTATATGGAGATAACAAAATATGTTTTTTTATAAAATAGTGTATAGTTTTTTTCAAGAGTGTTTCATTTTGCAACGGGTATGAGGTGTTCTGCTAATTGGGTGTAGTGTTTTGAAAAAGACAGTCCCTGTTTTCAAAATTGTGCTTAAGCAATTGAAAAAAAAACTGTAAAACCAGAACCAGCTTCAGCTCTGGATCCTAACTGGTGGATCGGTCTGGACCGGAGACTGTGACAATACTGGACTTGAGGAAACGTTTCTAGAGCCAGATGTGGCTGGTTTAAAGGCAAAGTATGCGACTTTTCCAGCTTGGGTCCCCTACAGGTTGACTAATGGAACCACAGACTACAGCTCGCGTAGCGCAAGCTGTAGTTCCATCCTGAAATCCTGAAAATGACTGAATGTTTGGTAGTTTTGAGCAAGTTAGAATTTGTTTAAGTGATTCATGAAAAAAAGCAGAAAAAATATTGATTGATTTAATATCAGTTTTTTGGACACGTACATTTTTGCCACGAAGGTGTCCAGAGGGAGTATCTGACACTACGTATAAAATACTAATGCAATCAAATTAATTTAGTTGCTAATCTTTGACATATCCAAGACTCTAATCACCACAAAAGCCCCATCTCCATATTATTCATTATATGGGAAAAAAATCTTCATTCTTTATTAATTTTTATAATAAATAATGAAATACTTCAAATAAATAAACTGGCATTTAAAGGGTTAAAGTCCTGAAAATGATTGAATGTTTGGTAGTTTTGAGCAAGTTAGAAGTTGTTTAAGTGATTTATGAAAAATAGCAGAAAAGAATATTGATATATAATGATTTAATATCAGTTTTTGTGTGCTTGTACATTTTTGCCACGAAGGTGTCCAGTGTTTGTAAATTTGAGGAGGGCACAAGGGTTATGACAGGTCTTGCTCCCGCAGTAGTCTTTCTCTGAGTCCATTATCAGGTATGCCACAGACGATTTTATCTCTGATTAGCGAGTCTCTCGAATTTCCCAAATTCACACGTCTTACTCAGCGTGTGCAGCTCAGCTAAATACTGATCAAAACCCTCTCCTTGTTTTTGATCACATGAGAAAAACTTATCTCTCAAACATAATGTTCTGTCTTGGCACAAAGTATTCTTCAAACTTTTCCATTAGCGTACTCAGGGTCGCATCTTCGTCAAGTTGGAAACTGTTATATATATCCAGCACATCCTCACCTATGGCGTGCAGAAAGATTGACGCTCTTAACTTGTCATCTTCTTCACCACATCCACTTGCAGCCATATATATGTTGAATCTCTGCTTAAACCTTTTCCCGTTGTCAGCCAGATTTCCCGTTAGCTGCATAGGTGTTGGTGGACTTAGTTTATCCATGTTTTGTTTTTTTTTCTCCGCTTGATGAGCGATCACCTGTTGCTAGCGTTAGCCTCTTTTTCTAATCCTTGCAGCGTGCAGAATTCTGCTTCTTTATGCAGCAACAATCCCACTTCTGACACCATGTTATGTTTGTTCCTTATGTATGACAAACTGGGCATGCTGACTTATGAGAACTCTTTATTACTTTAACAGCCTCGTCAACACATGTAGGCTACTCGCTTGTTGCGCCAAACACACTGCCCACTTCCTGTGCTTCCGCCATGCTAAGACTTCTGGGTAACGTAGTACAATAAACCTTTATCAACACAGGTAGGAAAAAAAAAAGTAGGTCAGCTTCATCTCTGCCAGAGTTTCCTCGACACAAGAAGGTTTAAAGAGTCTGTAGGTGGACCTGAAGAGTTCAGCAGGTGAGAATCCTAGCAGAGGAATCTGTTACTGTCTGATAATCAGGATCACTTTGATCACATTGGGCTGTGTCTCTGTTTAACTGGACAGTAAAGCTGATTCAAATTATCTATTTCTTATTATTATCTATTCTGTGGAATTTATCTCTGAGTTAAATGACCGTGATCTGAAAAAGGTTTGCATGTATTACTACCAGAGGCTCTCATGTACATGATTAGATTTTAATCTGAGCTCATCAGTGAAAAATGTAGAGAATGTCCAAACTGGTCAGAGGTATGTTCAAAACAACCATCTTAAAACTCTGACATGTGGTATCTTTAGTAGCGATGCGGTGATGATGGGTAGCAGAGGAATCCGCTGACACTGTGCTTGATTGTATAAAAACTTGATTACATCAAGTTTTCAGCATCAATTACAAGCCCTGCAGAAGCTCGGATAGGTACGAAGCCCATAGTACACTCAATTCAATTCAATTCAATTCAATTTTATTTATAGTATCAAATCATAACAAGAGTTATCTCGAGACACTTTACAGATAGAGTAGGTCTAGACCAAACTCTGTAGTTTACGAAGCCCCAACTATTACAGTGGTTGCCTCAAGAGCAAGCATTAGCAGTAGCTATAGCGACAGTGGCGAGGAAAAACTCCCTTTTTTGTTAGGAAGAAACCTGGGACAGACCCAGACTCTTGGTAGGCGGTGTCTGACGGCACCGGTTGGGGGAGTGGTGAATGGTGGCAATAATAGTCATAATAAAGATAGTGAAACAGTGATCACAATGGTAGTCGTAGTAGTTCATGTCATAGTAGGGCACAGCAGGGCGTTACGGGGTGTAGTGTGGCACAGCAGCCTGGGTGGACGCGGTTGGACGTAGCAGGACGCAGTCGGACACTGCGGGGAATCACAGAGCGTAGCAGGGTGTAGTAAGTCCATAGCGTCAGCTGCACCCAGGACCCCGGTGTAGGTGCCACCCAATTCCAAGGCGATGTTCTGGGTGAAGAAGAAGCAAAGGGACTCCGGGGAGAAAACTCCCCAGAGCTAGGTTAGTAACAGGCATTTCTGGGACTAAGATGCACACAAAAGGAGACAAGTGAAAAGAGAGAAGAGGGAGCAGCTCATTGTGTCCTTGGAAGGAGCTTCCCACAGCAGTCTAGAGTTATAATAGCATAACTAAGAGAGGCAGGCTAAAGAGAGGGGCCCTGGACCGGGCTCGTACTCTCCCCTGCCGGAACGGGCTTGTACTTCCTGCCTCCCTCTACTCTACTCTACTATGCTGCAACTCCTCACTCCCTAACTATAAGCTTTATCAAAGATGATGGTTTTCAGTTTATTCTTAAATGTGGCGACGGTGTCAGCCCCCCGAACCCAAGTTGGGAGCTGGTTCCACAGGAGAGGAGCCTGGTAGCTGAAGGCTCTGGCTCCGATTCTACTTTTAGAGACTCTAGGAACCACAAGTAGCTCTGAGTTCTGGGAGCGCAGTGCTCTAGTGGGACAATAAGGTACTAAGAGCTCTTCTATGTATGATGGTGCTTGACCATTTAGTGCTTTGTAGGTCAGGAGAAGGATTTTAAATTCAATCCTGGATTTTACAGGAAGCCAATGCAGAGAAGCTAATACAGGAGAAATGTGATCTCTTTTGTTAGTTCTTGTCAGAACACGTGCTGCAGCATTCTGGATCAGCTGGAGGGTCTTGAGGGACTTATTTGAGCAGCCTGATAGTAAAGAATTACAGTAGTCCAGCCGGGAAGTAACGAATGCATGGACTAGTTTTTCAGCATCGTTTTGAGACAGGATGTTCCTGATTTTGGCAATGTTACGAAGATGGAAAAAGGCTGTTCTTGAGGTTTGTTTTAAGTGGGCGTTAAAGGATAGATCCTGGTCAAAAATGATTCCTAGATTTCTGACAGTAGTGCTGGAGGCCAGGGCAATACCATCTAGGGTAGCTATATCTTTAGATAATGAAGTTCGGTGGTGCTTGGGTCCCAGCACAATAACTTCCATTTTGTTTGAGTTTAACATCAGAAAAGTGTGGGTCATCCAGGATTTTATATCTTTAATGCACGCTTGAAGTTTAGCTAACTGACCGCTTTCGTCTGGCTTGATTGACAGATATAATTGGGTGTCGTCTGTAAGTTAATTGAGTGTTTCCTAATAATATTGCCTAGAGGAAGCATATATAAAGAGAATAGAATTGGTCCAAGCACTGAGCCTTGAGGAATGCCATGGCTAACTTTAGCGTATTTGGATGGTTTATCGTTAACATTAACAAATTGGGATCGCTCAGAAAAATAGGACTTAAACCAGTTTAGTGCGATTCCTTTAATGCCAACTAAATGTTCCAGTCTCTGTAAGAGGATGGTATGGTCAATAGTGTCGAATGCAGCACTAAGATCTAATAAGACAAGTATGGAGACAAGTCCTTTGTCAGCAGCAGTTAGAAGGTCGTTAGTGATTTTCACCAGTGCTATGATGCATTCTAAATCCTGACTGAAAGTCCTCAAATAGACTATTCTTATGCAGAAAGTCACACAATTGATTAGCGACTACCTTCTCAAGGATTTTGGAGAGAAACGGGAGGTTAGATATAGGTCTATAGTTGGCTAAGACCTCAGGGTCGAGGGTGGGTTTTTTCAGAATAGGTTTTATCACAGCTACTTTAAAAGACTGCGGTACGTGACCCGTTAATAAGGACATATTGATCGTATCTAGTAATGTGGTATTGACCACGGGTAGTGCTTCTTTAAGTAGCCTCGTTGGAATGGGGTCTAAGAGACAGGTAGTTGGCTTAGCTGCAGAGACCCTTAACATTAATTGTTGGAGGTCTAAAGGATAAAAGCAGTCTAAATAAGTATCAGGTCTTATCGTTCTCTCTAGCCCTCCTGCGCCCAATGGTGAGTCATTAGAAGCTGTGGGCAGAAGGTGATGAATTTTTTCTCTAATTGTTATAATTTTATCATTAAAAAAGGTCATGAAGTCATCACTGCTCAGAGCTATAGGAATAGATGGCTCAATAGAGCTGTGACTATCTGTCAGCCTGGCTACAGTGCTGAAAAGAAACCTTGGGTTGTTCTTATTTTCTTCTATTAGTATTGAGTAATAGTCTGATCTGGCATTTCTGAGGGCCCTCCTATAATTTTTTAGACTATCTTGCCAATCCACACGAGATTCTTCCAGTTTGGTGGAACGCCATTTACTTTCAAGTTTTCGTGAGATTTGTTTTAATTTGCGAGTTTGGGAGTTATACCAAGGTGCTAGTTTCCTTTCCTTCATCATCTTCTTTTTGAGAGGAGCAACCGAGTCTAAAGTAGTCCGTAGGCAGGCCGTAGCAGCGTCTACAAAGTTATCAAGTTGGGAGGGACTAAAGTTATCATAACGGTCCTCTGTTATATGACATTGCATGACATTGAGTTAAGTGCTGTTGGAATATCTTCCTTAAATTTAGCTATAGCACTGTCAGATAGGCATCTAGTGTAGAAACTTTTATTTAATTTCGTATAGTCTGGTAGTAGGAATTCGAAAGTTATTAAAAAATGGTCTGATAATAAAGGATTCTGCGGAAATACTATTAAATCGTCAATTTTGATGCCATATTCTAGCACAAGGTCGAGGGTGTGGTTAAAACAGTGTGTGTGTGTGTGTGTGTGTGTGTGTGTGTGTGTGTGTGTGTGTGTGTGTGTGTGTGTCGGTCGGAGCTCCGCTCTGTCTCAATATGCAGAGAGGACAGATAAGTTTGCGCTTACGCGCTTAGATGCTTTTGGAACCGAAATTTGGCACCGAAAGATAAATAATTTTTCTTTTTTATTTTCGGTGCCATAAAAGTATCGACGTTCAGTACCCAGCCCTAATTGAAGGGGTACCAAAACTAACATACAGTCCCTTGAACCCTTTCAGCCACCAATCACTGATCTCCACTCAAGACATCCCAGCAAAAATCCCTCCACTGAGAGCGCGTCCTGCTATGTCCTGCTACGCCCTGCTATGCTCTGCATTGCCCTGCTATGCCTTGAACTACTACAACTACTATTTCTAGTCATAGTTCCATTATCTTTATTGTGACTATTATTGCCACTGTTCATCACACCCCCAACTGCCTACCAAGAGCCTGGGTCTGTCCCAGGTTTCTCCCTAAAAGGAAGTTTTCCTCACCACTGTCGCACTAAATGCTTGCTCTTGGTGGAATTACTGAAACTGTTGGGTCTTTGTAAATTATGGTGTGGTCTAGACCTACTCTATCTGTAAAGTGTACTGAGATAACTCTTGTTATGATTTGATACTATAAATAAAATTGAATTGAATTGAATAACTACATTCCTATAACTACTTGGTCTGAAAGAGGCCCATGGTGCTGAAAAAGAGCTGTGTTACTAAAACAGAGGGGGGCTGTAAAATGAGGATTATCTTGGGTTCATCGTGGCTAATACCCCCCCTTACCTCCTGAGATTTTGAGTTTTAAATTTCAACCTTAAAAATATTTTAAACAATTTCATTTTTTGTTTTTTAAGCTTAACCTTTTAGAATTTTTTAATTGTATTAATTGTATTCAGGGTAGGATTTGTTATTTTAAAAAATCTTGATTTTCTTGTTTTTTCATGTGTACTGTATTGTTTTTGTATTCATGTCTATAGTTATATTCATGATGTTTTAATATTTAATAGTAGTCAATATCTGTTCCTCTCCTAAAACGTGTTTCAAGGTGAATTTTCCCCACATGACTCAACATGAGAACACTAATGCACGTGAAGAATCCAGTGCATGCTGAGGTGATTTATAGTCTGGAACTTCAGGTGACACTGATGGGATTTTAAAGTTGCTCTATGCCTCCATCTTGTTGTCACATTTGACAGTGATTGTCAAGAGGAATGTCCCTTCCAGACAGAGAACCATCGATACAAAGCAGTCTTCCTTTAGACCATGCTTTTTCTAAAAAGTCTGAAAATAAAAATGTTTTATCTTCCAATAGCCAAACTAACAGATATATATTCTGCCTCATCTCTTTTACATGTACTTTGTTAAATAATTACAATCTTAAATCCTGATAATATGGACAATATAAATCAAAATGAAATGTGTTGTGATGCTGCAGAGTCCGATCCTCTCCTACAGACTAAAGAAACATCTTTGTTTGGTTCAGATCCTCCCAAAAATCAAAAAAAAACATTTTAATTTTAATATTTTTCAGTGAAAATGAGAATAAAGATAGAGAAATGATCATTCCCTCTGATATCGAAGGATCATATCACGATCACATCAGTCATAGTAATCACAATCAGTGTGATTAGTTTAGTTTTGTTGTATCTTCTCATTCATGGTAATTGTGACTGTTATGTGAAATTTAAAAATAAAAGTATTAAAAGAAATAATCATAATTAGATATTTTTCTCATATCCTGCAGCTTTTGTACCAAATTCATTACTTTTTAGGTACCAACCGAATCGCCTCTGAAGTGTCGAAAAATGCCTCATCATTCAATACCCAATTATAAAACCTAAAGAAGTAAATCTCATCAAGAGTCAGGGAGCCAATCAGCTCACAGCATGCTTCTACCAAGATCTAATAATGTCTGTGATTGGCTGTCTAATGTTACAGTGTTGTAATGTAACAAATACAAATACTTTGTTACTGTATTCACGTATCTGTACTTTATATATATTCCAGGAAACTAGGGCTGCAGCTATCGATTATTTTAGTAATCGATTCTACCGATTATTCCATCAATTAATCGAGTAATCAGATAATAAATACTTAGTAAGAAATACTTAGTAAACAGCAATAGTAAATATTTATTATTACTGTTTATGTTTTCGCAACATTTTTTATTGCCAAATTCCAAGACCCCCTTCCCCTTCTTGCCTCTGGCTCTTTGCCCTGGATATGTAAAGAGCTGTTCACTAACCAGAGGGTAAATGTGACGGTACAAAGCTTACAGCAGGGCTATTCAGCTACACTGTTCTGGGGGACACATTTTCAGAAGCCTAATACACAGTGAGGAGAAAGAATAAAGAATGCAGACATCACTGTCATGATGACGTCATTCACGTGCATATTAAGTGGCCATGCTGAGGGGGGGGGGGCGGGTTGTCTCCGGCAGCAGCTAAGTTTCCAAAGATAATTAGCAAACTAATAAACAGTTTTCCGATAGCTTTCGTTTTAGCTTGTTGGTAAAACATGGCTGTTAGCAGAGTAGCATGCTGTAGGCTAGTTATATAAAACATGGCTGTTAGCAGAGTAGCATGCTGTAGGCTAGTTGTGTAAAACAGCGCAGTGGACGAGAACAGCAGACGGTAGTTAGCTACCTTGTGTCTGGTTCGCTCCGAGGAATGGATGAGTAGACTGGATGTTTTCTACAGAGATGATGTAGCAGCATGTTTGCAGCTTAAAATGATCCCAAACTTTCTGTCGTTTTCTCTCGCGTTGTGTGCTAGTAATAATCCTCCGTGCAGAAACACAGTGAGCCGTACAACATTAATTACATTGATTTAATGAAGCTTCGAGGCAAAGAATTTTGCTTCGAGGATGTCTTGTAATCGAATTATTCGAGCTATTCGAGGAATTGTTTCAGCCCTACAGGAAACGTTTATTTTTACTCCGATACATTCCCCCTAAACATTTGGGTTACTCGTTGTTTGCGAGAAATGTTTCCGTACGTTGGAGAGAAAGATTCTTTCTCACAAATAAAATGATAATTCTGTTTTGTGTCTTTGTTGATGTGGACTTTGAGTTTGATCTTTAAGAAGGTTTAGAAACCCTGAAAATTATGTTTTAATATAAGGAAGCCACAATAAAGTTCATAATCCAAGTTTCTTTTCACTTTGACTTGTAATAATGAAGTCCATTTAATATCAGGAACAGACCTTTTGATTCTTAATTTAAGTAAATATCAGATAGAAGACTTTTACTCACGTAATATTGTAAAAGGTGACTTTAACTTTGACCAAAGTCTTTTTCTAGTAACGTACTTGTACTTTTAATCAAGTATTGCTTTAAAGTACTTTATACGAGACTGCTGACTGCAGTTTGATGTTGTAACATATTTTTCTTTCAGTATTGAGAGCTGAGTCTCCTCTTTTATCTGATTCATCTCCTCATCTTCACCGTTGTTTTTGTCTTTGTGAGTTTCCTCAGACGAGATGAGAAGTGCAGTGAAAGTCTCACGTGGAACCAAACCAGCGTCTGTCACGTCTAGGACCAGCAGGCTCCGACCCAAAAGTGCAGAGTGTGGAGGGCTGGAGGCAGGGAGCAGGTTTACAAGGTTTATTAAAATCAAAAGGCTTACAACAAAAGGTGTCCTGAGGCAGGTGGGCAGGCAAAAGGAAAGTCCAACACAACGTCCAAAACCTCTCGAAAAACTGAAGACTCGGAAAACAAAAGCACGAGGAGGAAGAGGAGGAAGAGGAGGAAGGGACGCGGGGAATGCAACCGGGAGAAAGGACGACGAACCGACAAGAGACAAAGAAAGCACAGAGACTAAATCCACAAGGTAACGAGGGTAGTAACGAGAGACAGGTGACATGATGAACAGGTGGAAGGCATCAGGGCGGGGCAGCCAATCACAGAGGAGGGACAACACAAGACAGGAAGTAGAACATCACATGACACAAGAGAAACAGACTCTACAAAGTAAAACTGAAGTGTGAAAACATACACACGAATGGAACAGGGTCAAACACACACGGACAGAACAAGGACAACAAAACAGAGATCAGGGAATGAAATGAACACAATAAAAGAGGAAAAACTACAAATGAGAACTACAACATGACAGCGTGCAGCGATGAAGAGTTTCCTTGGTGTCGGACACACAACAAAGTGTTTTAAATCAGAAATTAGGTGAAACTTCAGTTCAGTCTTCAGTTTGCAGAAAGAATTTTGGTATGAATTATAGGAAAAACGTCTCCATTTAAAGCCAAATAAAGATGAATTAATAACGTATTTATTATATTAATCTTTATTATTCTTCACACCAGTAGCGCAGCCAGAAAACAGACTCTGGGTGTGATTTAGAAAAACTGTCTGTGCCACATTTATCGTCAGATTAATGTGCACCTCAACAAATATATATAGTAGGGCTGTCAAAATAACGCGTTAATTTCGATTAATTAATCTGAGAAAAAATAATGCGCAGATTAATCCATTCCAGCCATTCTAGCCACCATTGGACTGTAAAATGAAGGAGGGAGACGAGAATGTGCTGCCTGGATCATTAACTGGAATATTTACTTTGTGTTCCTGCCAACCCTGGCTACCGAAATCTGGAGCCACTGATATGTCTGCTCTTCTCTCTGATGCTCTGAAGACGATACAGGAAACACAAACACCGCTGCACGTGACGCTAGTTAACACTATACTCAACAGCAGCTAACGTTAGCCTACCGCTAGCTAGTTAACACTATACTCGAGAGCAGCTAACGTTAGCCTACCGCTAGCTAGTTAACACTATACTCGACAGCAGCTAACGTTAGCCTGCCGCTAGCTAGTAGCTGGATTAAACACGGTTAAAATGCTGACAGCTAACGCTAAACGGTGTAAAGTTTGACTATGTTTTAGCCGTCGGAAAAACAACATAGACGGTGCGTTCAATGAAACTGGTAAACTACAGCCTCGTGGTGCATTTTAAGTTATTGTAAATGTCCATTTCCCATCTGATGGTTGTTTTTGTCGTTCAACAGCAATTTACTAGTGAAATAAGTTATTGTTATTGTTATACATTATTATTAAATCATTTAATTTTGACCATATGGCCTTAGCAATAAACAAGCCGTTCTTTAATGTCACCAACTGTTGTTTAGTACCCTTTTTTTCTTTTCTATTTTTACTTTCTTAAAAAGTATTGGTTCACGCACCGTTAATTATGTATGCGATTAATTTAGATTAATTAATTACAGAGTATGTAATTAATTAGATACATTTTTTTAATCGATTGACAGTCCTAATATATAGGCATCGCTATTAACTCTCTACTCTGCTTAAAATGGAGGAAGTTACATTTTAAAATCAACAACTATTGCAAGTCAACAACAGAGCGGTTACAGAGCCAAAGAGTCTGGGCTCTGGCAGTGTTTAAACACTGATCATCTAGAAGGGAATGTCCCGGCTACTCATTTGGTTCAGACTCCTTTGAAAACATATCAATAATAAAATGACATTACACAAACCGTGGGTAGCTTCATCACATCCAAATGTTTTAGAGCTTTTGTATATTGTTTGTGTCCAAACAGCCCTGAAACTGGCCCGTGTCACAGGACTATGTCAGAGCACTGGTTCTCAAACTGGTTTCCATAATGTTCTCCCTTTGAATTGGCTTTTTAAGCCAAGTACCCCGTGACCAGCGTGATTCATTTTTGGTAGAAAAAAAAGTTTATATAAAGAGGAACAGTACAGCGATGTCAGCGATATATTTACCCCTAGGGGGGACACGGACCCCCTGCAGTCCTTCAGAGTACCCCTAGGGGGACAGGGACCCACTGCAGTCCTTCAGAGTCCCCTAGGGGGACAGGGACCCACTGCAGTCCTCCAGAGTACCCCTAGGGGGACACGTACCCCTGCATCCTTCAGAGTACCCCTAGGGGGACACGGACCCCCTGCAGTCCTCCAGAGTACCCCTAGGGGGACATGGACCCCTGCATTCGAGTCGGGTATGGCTGCAGCCTGGAGACCTCCCGTCTCATGGCTCCTGTCTCATGCCCTCCCATCCCCGAGCTTCGACTTTTCAAAATAAAAGCTTGCGTCTGGTCCGCTATGTCTCCTTCCTACTTTGGTGTTTTGGATGTTTTTTAACTAAACAGTAATGGCAATCATACAAATGAATAAAATACTTAAAAAAATATCTGTATATAAGATAAATGCAGACTATCATGCTAATGAATAAAAATACTTAATAATATACTGTATGTCCATCTATAAAATAAATGCAGACTTTAGACAAACTAAAAATCCATTAATTCTATGGCTGCAACTTGGAGCTTCCCGTCTCATGTCCTCTCACCTTGCTGATAAGCAATTGTATTTGCAGCATTTTCCCAGTGAAGTGTGAAAACAATATATTATATAAAAATAAAAAGGATTCTTGGAAAGAGTGTAACATGTTTATTTTTTTTATTCTTGTGTGTGCAGATCCTCGTTATCCCTCCTCAGGAAATCCTGCCCTTAGTTGGCAAAGGGGACAATGATGGTCGGTACAGCACACCGTGCATCGTGTCACCTGTGGTGTGTTATTTTTTTTAAAGACACTGATGTGTACCTTAAGGAAAATCACAGAAAAAAACCATCAAAGTCTGCAACCATAAATTGATCCAGATAACGTTAGCTAATATTCACTAACAAATGTCAACAGAAAACGCTGATGCAGTTTTAAATGAAAAGTCATCGCAGTTTCATCAAATATAGGTTAACATCAGGGACACATCAGCAAACTATATGTATGGGAGCCATGAGACAGGAGGTCTCCAGGCTGCAGCCATACACTCTTGCTGCAGTCCTCCAGAGTACCCCTAGGGGGACATGGACCCACATAAGCGAGAGAATGGCAAAGTAACAACGGCAGAGAAAAGAAGTGTGGAGAAAAGAAAGGCGGAGAATGGCAGAAAGGAAACGTAGCGTGGTGTGGTGCTACTTTTCACCTATAGATAAAAATACAGCGAGATGCACTATTAGTGAGAATAAAGTGGCATACAGCAGCCAAAGCAGCAACACAAGCAACGTTAACCTCTTCACACATTTCAAACGATGAAGAATGTCAGAAGTTGACTTGCTTTTTTCATGTAGGATTAGAAGATTATGAAATATTCACAAACAATCAAAATGAAGTAAATAAAACGATCTTTCTGTTTGCATTTCTGAAGAATATCAGATTGTTCTGTGTTAATGAAGTATTTCTTTTTATTAACATTGCTTTCAGGAAGCATAAATAGATGAATGAGTAGTGGAAGTTGTGTAGAAAGGTTTCAAAAAATGTCATGAAAGGCGTCAAAAACATGGGTAAAAGGGTTATTAATTGACATTAACATATTTGAAAATTGGACGACAGGCTCAGCTGATAAGAACGAGAGTATAGAGGAAAGCTTTAAAAGAAGCCTCTCACACACACACTCACAAACACACACAAACACACACACAGACACACACACATACACACAAACACACACACACACACACACACAGAGACACACACACACCCCTCTGTCTTATCTCTGGATGTTTCCTCTTATCTCTTAATAATGTGTGTATGAAGTCACGTCAGCCTCTGTGGTTTTAGAGTCATGTGAAGGACATTGATTACTGGATAGAGAGCTGATGCTGCAAAGTTTCCTCTAATGATGCTGAGATAAAGAAGTCATGTGTGTACCAGATAAAGAGCAGCTGCTGATGAGGGTTGGTGTAGAGCATATATGAGCTGAGTGGTGTCAGTGTTTGTCGACCTCGGAGCAGAATGGCTGCAGTCACAGAGCTCTCCTTCCTGCTGTTTGCTCTCATCAACAACATCCATGCACAAGAACGGATCCTCATCCAAAGGGAAAGAGAGTCTTACACCTTCAACCTCCCAGAGAACACCAACTCCTGCCTGATCTCCAGATCTGTTGGTGAGGAGAAGCTGGTCCTGTGGAACACCTCTGACCTCTGGTCCAACAGCTCCTCAGTACCTGAACACCTGAAACAACGACTTGTCAGCACGGTGAAAACGTCTTCTTACACCATCCTCAACCTGACCCATTCAGACTCCGGCCCGTACCAAGAGGAGTGTTGGACTGAGGGCAACGTGACGCATGAGAACAACTTCACTATTACTGTTTGTACTAATTCAATACATTGGAGAGGTTTCACAGCGGGATTTATTGAAGGGAGACTTGGAGAAACAGAGGACCTGCCATGTGAGGGAGCAGCTGATAATCTGGATATCCAGTGGGTCAAACAGGACTGGAGCAGAGTTTTTGGGGACAATACGACATCAGTGATGGACAATGTTAGAGGAAGATACCAAGTGGTGACAAACACATCAGATCTTCATGTTTCCAACGTCACAGCAACAGACTTTACATGGTACAGATGTCTGGTGATGAACCAACAGCAGTGTGTTAGCAGTTACACTGTACAGATGATCCTATGGTATGAGACAATCTACGGCTCAGTGGGAGAGACTGCTGTGTTGCCGTGCACTATCACTGACTCCACTGATGAACAGCCCCCACGTTGGAAGAAGTTTAATCTCAAAACAGACTCCTTCACTGACCTAGAACTACAAAACCAGACTGTTCCTTCAGTAAACCAAAACTACTCGCTGTTGTTTTCATCTCTAATGTTAAATCACTCAGGTCAGTACTCCTGTAAAGTCTCTATGAGAGTGCAAAGGTATTATCTGTTTGTGTGTCCCAAATTTGGCCCCCCTGCTGTAGAGCTGTTCTCAGAAGGAGAAGAAGTCACTCTCAGATGCAGAGATAGGAGAAAGGATGAAGGGCATGTTTGGTTTTTCAAGTCGAACCAAACAGAGGGAAGAATCCTTAGTGTAAGGCCTAATCAGAGCATGAGCAGAGTGAGCAGGTACTATGATGAAGGTTTCCTGGTTATCTCTAATATCTCAGGGGAGTACTGGTGTGCAGTTTCTAACCGAGATGATTATCAGTGTGTGTCAACAGAGAGAACTGTGTTAGTGTACATGGAGCCCTTTGGGATTTACTCCACCTTCTTCAAAGTGCGATGCTCAGTGCTCAGTGTCCTGCTGCTGATGCTCTGTGCTGCTGTAGTCGCTGTGAACCTGAGGACACGGAGAGGAGCGCAGCTTTAATGTGCATATGATAATTTCATCATTGGCTTTAATGCAGCCTGGTATACACTGGCTTTAATACAGCCTGGTATACACTGGCTTTAATACAGCCTGGTATACACTGGCTTTAAAACAAGAGATGGGACACATTCATGCAGAGAAAACATTTAAACTAGAACACAAAAAACACAGAGAGAGAGATTACAGAAACAACAAACAGAAATGATGGGAAATAAGACATAAATACCCAAAATTATTATTATAATAATATTAAATAAGTTTTGAATGTTAGAAGTGAACCTTTGATCCTGACAGGGTGCAGATGTTCCCTTATCGTCTGGATTGGTATGGTATGGTTTTATTTATGGATATAGAAAGACAACAAGGGGGGGAGGTGGTATCCAAGGGATAACATGTAAAAGCGAAAAACACTTGTTTCCAACATGGTCCCTGATGTAAGAGAGACAAGACATACAACACATGCAAAACACATACAGTCCTTCTAAGGTTAAAACAATTAAAAATAGAAAAATAAAACTACACATCAAAAAACCAGATAAAACACCATGAACTACAAAAGCAATAAATTACCCTATCCCCAGTCTAGATTTTATTTTTCATTTAATTGTCTATTTTATTCCACAAGTAGACCCTAACTTTACCTCTAAAATCCCTTTTTGTTGCTGCCATTTTAATATGAAGTGGAAGACTATTCCATAAAATAATTCCTGTATAAAAAAACGATTTTCTTGCTTCACTATTCACACATGGCACCTTACATGAACGGACACTGGCCCTAGTCTCATGGGCATGTTGAGTGTATACCATCAAAATCTGAAAACCCAAATACTTTGGGGCTACACCATTAATAATACTGTACATATGATTGAGTTTAAGTTGTTCCACCCTAAGCTTGACAGGCAAAAAATCAACCCTCTTAAACTCATTTCTTCCCACATGATACCTAGAAGGTTTAGACAGTATGAAGCGGATCATATTATTTTGCATAATCTGCATCTTGTTTTTCATTTTCATCGTCAGACCACTGTACCATGCTGAACATGCATAGTCAAAATGACATTGAATGAGTGCTGAGACGAGAAGTTTTTTTATTTTGGAGTCAAACTGCCTTGTATTACGTTATAAGATTTTCAATTTGCAGGCACTCTTGTTCAGTAATTTCTCTACAATGGAGTATCCTGACAATGTCTGATCCAATGTAATACCTAGATATGTAACAGAATTTTTTGCTTCAATTTCATTGTCGTTACATGTGACTTTTAGTACAGGTGCCTTTTGTAGCTTACGTTTGGTACCAAATAGGATGCACTCTGATTTCCCTAGGTGCAATGACAGTCTGTTGTCAAAAAGCCACTCTCTAACATTTTTAAGCTCTTCACTAAGAGTGTCTTCAATTTGGTGGATATCTTTTCCAGACACTAGTAGTGATGAGTCATCAGCATATAATAACAACTTACATTTGACTGCAGCTGGCATGTCATTTACATATATAAGGAATAATAAAGGGCCTAATATCGAGCCTTGGGGTACACCACATGTTATTTTCATGGGTTCAGACAGGACTCCATCAAAATCACAAATTTGATTTCTTTCTGATAAGTATGATTTAAACCATTTTAAAGAAGCCTTCCCAAAACCCATGCATTTCAATTTGGATAAAAGAATAGAGTGGTTTACTGTGTCAAATGCTTTTTGTAAGTCCAGTAACACCATGCCAGTATAGTTACCTTTTTCACTTTCTTGTCTGATGTAATCCCAAAGATAAATGAGGCATGTGTCAGTGGAGTAAGCAGATCTGAATCCAGATTGGAGGTCATATAGCAAATTATTCTGGATCAAATACCTCTCCACTTGATCAAAAACCACTCTCTCCAGTATTTTGGATACACTTGGTAATATTGACACTGGTCTATAGTTTTTTATTTCTGTCCTACTATTCTTTTTAAACAAGGGGAGTACTCTGGCCCTTTTCATCTCCATTGGAACCTTACCTAA